>NC_085875.1:4375015-4470015 GCF_034702125.1 Engraulis encrasicolus | reverse complement strand
GATACAGGTTTTTTAATGGCCGATGCGATGCCGATTTTTTTTTCATCACCCTCGGCCGATACCCGATTTCCGATACCCGATATTTGGGGCCAATACGGGTAAAAAAAGTTTAAAAAATGACATATTCCAGGTCTCAAGTTAAAAATAAACATTTATTTAATATTATCAATTTGAGGTAGAACTTGTAACATTTTGACACCCACTCTAACAATCAAGTAATACAAAAATAAAGTGTCTTGGTGCTTTTAAAAAACCTGAATAACATAAAATAATAAATATTGTGTATCGGCCAAAATCACACGTGTATCGGCCGATACCGATACACTTAAAAAACGCAAATATCGGCCGATATGGTGTGGATTCAGTAACTACAGTGAGTGTTGTTAGTACTACATATTTGAGAGCTTCTAACTGTGCATATAATAAAGGGGACTTAATGGTAAAGAAATCACCAAAGACCTGGTAGTATATGACACAAAATGTTTGAATCCAGCATGAGAAATGTGTATAATTGATTCACAAATTCTTCATGTAAGCAGGGGCTGTTCACTCACGGAACTTGCTACTAGCCACAACTGGCTAACCCTAACCACGGGACAGTGCAAAATGAATGGGTGTCAATGGAGTTTTTTACCATTATAATTTTTGTGATTTTTATAATTTTTTGTCCTGAAATATTAATATTAAGTTCGAAGCTAGAAATAATAAGACCCCATTTGAGTAGCGTTTCGATTATTTTGCGCCACTAGATTATTATATACTGGGTCACAAAGCTCAATTTTTATGGGGCCAAACCCATAAACATTAGCACAATGCTAGCGAGTACAGGTTGAAATCTTCTAACCTGCTGTAAAACTACACACCTGAACGATTTGTCAATACAGCCTATTGTTAAACAACAGTCATAGTGCTTACCAGGAATGTTTTGTTGATAATATTTGTGACTGGAAATGGCAGTAGCAATGTATTTAGCATGGGATCCCCTTTCCATTCTATACATTTTCCCACATGAAGGAAGCTAACTGGCTACAATGGGAACCAATGAGACTGAGCCTTCTCCCTGTGTTCTAATTTCTCTGATGTAAGCTACTCAACACTCGTTAGTGAACATAATTGAAACAGATGGATCTCTCTTACCTGAGCCAATCGCCTCCAGTGGGCGGTCTCTGCCTCCAGCCGATGCAGCTCATTGGACAGCCGGTTGATCTCCTGCTGGGACCAGAGCACGTCACTCAGGTCCATCTCATCTCCGCCGTGGAAGCCCTGGTGATGGGTGCCATGGTGGTGATGATGTTGAGACATGAAGGGCGAGGAGGATGAGGAGGAAGAGGAGGCGGTGGTGGTGATGCCCGCGGCAGAGGTGGTGACTGCGAGCAGGGCGGGCTCCGCGGAGGAGAGGCAAGAGGAGGAGGTGGGGGCCGAGTGCTGCATCTTCTGCACCTCCTCCTGCAGGGCACCCTGCCGGGCCTTAAGGTGGCTGATCTCAACCTGGATAAAAGCACACACATAGCTCTGATCAGATTTAATGTCTCCTTTTTATACCACAATGAAGCATTGAAGATGTTGACATGTTTAAATGTGCACATACACACAGAAAGACACCAATAACAGAACACATGCTTCTAAGGACAAGTATGTGTTTGTTTTTACCGCTACACATTTTACATTTTAATGGCATACCATTACGCTGAAGGAAATGATAAATATCTGTAACACTGTTAATTCGCCCAGTTTTTTATGTTTCAAAAACGAAACAGTGTTGCGGTCATGTATCATTTCCTTCAGTTCATTTGTTTCGTCCAGCACCTGTGCTACTGATGTGCGCGTATTCTCTGCTTTCTTATACCATTAGGCTGCTCATCATCCATCATGTCAATAACGGTAGGGACACATAGGAGGCGAAGCAAGCGAAGCGAAGAGAGGCGAAATCCAGCCGTCATCAGGTCGTCGCGGCGAATCAAATGGAATGGAACAGTTATGTTGTTGATTTGATTGGGCCGCGGCAGGCGAATTCGCTCCTCATTTGCATAACATTAAACTTTCTTTAATAATTTCGCTTCGCTTCGCCCCTGTTCGCTTGCTTTCGCTTGCCATCGCTTGCCTTCGCCTCTCTCATAGGAATGAATGGCAAAGTTTGCAAATTCGCGTGTATGTGTCCCTACCGTAATGCAGTATAAAAGTTAGTTAGTTAAAAACTTAACTGTTCTCAATGGGGAATGCTTGTCTGCAAGTGAGACAAGGCAACACCAGGCAAGTTGTATTAGAAAGATGTGATCCGAATGGTTACCTCTTTTTGTTGCAGGATGCTCCTGTATTCTGAGGACAGCTGCTTGTTCTGTATCTCAGACGCTTCAAACTTCTCCTCCAGTTCTGCGTGGATCTTTCGAAGACGCTCATACTATGGCGGCACAGACCAACAAACTCAATCAGTTGCAAAAACCAACATCCGACACACAGCAAAGAACAAATCCTTTTGAATCAAATGTATTTATGGAAATGTATTTGAATGTAATAATAATTAAAAAACACATCTTATAGGTCAACTCATCACACCTCATATTTCTGTGTGGCAAGGGCAGCTTCCAGTTCTTCCATATTTGCTTTGGACACTTGCAATTCTGTGGCTGCATCTTAAAAATATAAGACAAGACATAGAAGGCAAATGTAACACCCAGTAAATAGTAGCATAAGACACAAAACAAGAAGGCTGAATAAACTTAGCAGGTGTGGATTCGAAAATGTCACACCATTCAACTGAATCCATCCTGCCCATTTTCCATGCAAATAAATGTAGCTGGCAGTACAACAACCACAACAAGAAACATTTGGAAACACTAATGAAAAAAGTTTGTTTATTGACATGACGCAAGTGCTCACAGTCAGTGCTAGTGACTAGCCCTTTAAGAGATGGCATGCCGGAGCAATCTGATAGTCTACACTCTAAAATCAGGTTAGGAGTTTTTATCTCTTTAGCAGTGATACCAGCGCTGGGTTGCATGTGACAGCGCTCTGTGCTGGCCACACATGACTGAACAGCATAAGCCCCAAAACAACATGCAAGTGAATCCCACCACAGCCGGCAGCTTTATGTTCTAGCTAGCATACTCTTGGGTTATGGGATAAACATGTCAGTCTGACTCAATTATAAGCCCTATCCATAGACACAAGAATGTACAACTTTCCCCACAAACCATCGTAAAAGAAGGCCCTCTGTGCATTTGTCAACAAGCAATAACATACAGCACTAATGATGGGAGGACAAAATGATGCATTTAAACTGAACAGCCCATATCATGACATAACCTCAAAGACCTAACTTAGAGGTTCGAGCAAAATAAAAAGGGAATAAAAACAAGGCAAGAAGAATTGTCTAACAGAATGTCAAATCAAATGAATGTCTAAATCACGTTGAAAAAGAAATGTTGTAGCCTCATACATTGCACACATCCCATTTCCACCAGGAACACCTAAATCAGAGATGGTAGAAAGGGACTTCCAGAAGAGGCTAGAAAATCCTTTATTACTATAGTACTACACATCTACGGCAAATATGAGTCTTTAGCTATACATTTTGATTTGGTCACTTCCAGTCTGGTAACAACAGACATATTACAAGGGCTGTGTCTTCAAGTATTTCAAAGCATAGCACTTCCCTAGTGTTTACTCAGGTTTCCTTGCAAGTGTTCATGTTCACCTAGTGGTCTAAAACTGTCCAAAATACATGTCATACTGTGACGTGACTCATAGGTCGATCTCAGGCCGGCAGGTCTACATTCTCTGCTGGAACGAGGCGTCCAAAGTCCTCAGTCCGTGCTGTGTGTTCACTTCTGACAGTCACACAGATATCATTGTGTTGACATAAAGTCACTTGCAATGCCAATGTATGTTAACAGAAAAGGTTATCCAGTTATAACTACTTACTAATGTTTTCAGTTTCTATTTTTTGAAATCTTAAATTGGGAAATCCACAACAACACTTAGCACAGATTATGAGAAATACCACTATGTCACCCAACTGTGTAAATGAACAACCAATCTGTCAAAGACAGCAAGACCAGCAATTTCCCAAATAGGGTTGAAGCAATGTACAATACCCAATTTCTCTGCACAATGTACAATATCATGTATTATTGTACAGTCAATCAGGGAATCTATTGTACAATGTAAAAATCATTCATTGTACACAATTTGGGGAAACAATATTGGGATATTGTAGTTTTTGAAAGCACTGACATTTCGCATTACGTCAAGGGAAACCCAAATCATGAGATTTACACCATATGGTTGTTAGTTGTGAGGTTTGATACACCCAGCACTGTCATGTTTACCAGATAGAGAGATAAGACTCACCTCCAACTTCTTCCGCACCTTCCAACAGGATGTCTTTGGTAAAATTGGATATTTGTCCGGTAATTGACGAAAGGCTTCCTCCAACCTGCCCGAGGGACTGGCCAAGCCCCGAGCCCAATCCACCAAGCCAGGAAGACATGGTCGCTCCTCAGTCAAAACAATGACAGACAGAGGATGTGTGCGAAGTAGTAGATATGGCTAACCAGCTTAGCCTGCTACTTTCTGCTAACTTGGTGATTGCCCCGTCGTCGGGCTTCTTATTTCCTTGCCACAGAAAAATGGCTTGTTATCATCTGTACATGTCTTGCAAGACGCAGGCAACTGTACCCCCGGTTCGACACAGGGCAGCTATTTTGGGCTCAGTTTTCACATCAAGAAATCCTTGAAGGCACCGGTGGTTACTTGACTTGCTAGTAGAGTGGCTAGCTTAATATTTTGCTCCGTATAATATTCCAGCTTTGAGGTTACCTCAGCAAATTCGTTGCCACACAGTACGCAGACCCATAACTCCGAAATAGACTAATGTAATTGATCAACTGTAAAGTAACCGTTGGATGTCACGCCATTTCGATGTCCTCTTCTTTAGAAATTAAACTTTATTTAGGTTGGGCTGCACGTCGACAACTGCCACCTCGACCACCGAGCCATCACAGCTGCGACGTGTACGTCAGAGCGTACGTGGAAGGGAACATTGCATGCTGGGACCGTGGCGGACCAACATTGCCCTGTAGGCGTCATTTATGCCTGGCATGTTGAAGAATAGATAGGAAAAAGGTAGCTTTACAACCCCCATTAAGTCATCTGATAATATGCAACTTGTGCCTTTACTAAACGTAAAGGTAAAGCCGTGTGCAAACTTGAGGCCAGCGAGCCAATAATTCTGCAATCTTTACGAGGCTGATTTGATTGGCTGTGCCTGCCTCTGCATTCTGATTACAGGCAGACACATTATTGTGTCATGACAGAAAATAATCTATCAGCCATCAACAAGAGCAAATACCAGTTTTGGAGTAGATCTGTTATGTTTATTAAAAGAAAATTAATTTACAGATTGAAGAAATACAATCTATGAGTTGATTTTGAGAGAAAGGATACAAAAGAAATCACGAATAAAATGAAAAGTGTAAGAGAGGGAGAAATGAAATCAATCAGAGTCCAGAATGATGCAAGCATTCGTTCGTAGTTCCAGACATTATTCACTTTGTAACTGCTGTGGAAATAACATGCCATGGTTAGCGTTTCACACTGGAATGAAGCACAATCCCAAGTCCAGGTATATTTCCAGTGGCATGTTTTGTGCAAATTGCGGTTAACAGCTTCTGGACCTTAAGTTCAGCAGCAACCCAGTCCTCAAAGATAAATCTTAAATATATATATTTGTTCTTTTTTTCTTTCATATCCTGTAATTCTTCAATGACGTCACACGCTCAACGAAAAACTGTTCAATGTCCTCAGCTTATCTCCCGTCCGGATGGCCGTGGTGCATTTCCGGCGTGTATGTCAGCAGTACCACCATAACCCAGAGGTGCAGTAGTGCCTGAAAACAATCAGCAGTTCACATTAGTCAGGCTATGATTCCCGAGAAAACCTTCAGCGAAAACACAATCTACATCACAGCCATAGTATCGCTATTCAAGACAATTACCCACTTGGATTGACAGGGTACTCACAATTTACCAAATCAGTTGACTACGTAACACACATTCTCAGGAGTGTTCACTAGGTCAATCAATTACATCTTCTGCTAAAGGTAAAACTAGGTGACTTATTAGGTCATTGAGTCAAGTGTGATTGGGATCCGAGGGGATTGTTCTTGGGCCCTTTGTCTTAACGTTATGATGCGGATGATGTTTTCTCACCTAATTATACAACGTTTGTTTTAAAGAAGTGTTTCTGACAGCAAACTACTGTACCAAGTAGATACCGTAGCGTTACTCACCATATAAAGTATCACAAACACCCGAGCCATTGGGTAGCGCCTCAGAAAAATTCCCAACCGAATACTGCAGGGAAACAAGGATGAAGAAAAACTTAGTCTTGCAACTCAATGATTGTTAATGATTTTTGTTTATTTTTGTTTATGAATAGTTATGTACATTTGCCTCAAAACGGCTAATGAACCGCAACTAACACACAATGTACATGTACAGTGCGTTAAGTGTTTCACTTTGTCTGATGAATAGCTGACCAAGCAATCCTGTGTTCAATGGCACTCACCTAAAGCGGTCAATGGTGCTGGCCGCTTTGCGTACTTTCCCGTAGACTCCAGCGCCCGGGTTGTCATGGTCAGTAAACAACACTGGTGTGTTTCTCTGTCGTGCACCTATCAAAGTGAAAGCAAACCAGTTTGCTAATCAGTCAAAACAAGTTATGGAAACTGAAAGACCACTGGCAACAATCTGTTGTTTACTTTGTTGGAAAACAGAAATATCCAACAAATATGTCTGGTTTCATGTCTCCAAAAGTGGAGAACACGGCCTCACACTATCGCCTAAATAGGCTAATTTAACAGTTCTTAACTGGGTGCTGAATCCCACAAAAACATAAATGAATGAATGAATGAAGCGAAGGACAGCACTCTTCAATGACAAACGCCATTACACGCTGAAGAAGGTCTCTGCCCGAAACGTTTGTAGGCGAATAAACAAAGAAGAAATCTGAAGAGTGCCATCCTTCGCTTCATTCATTCATTTATGGTTTCATGTCTCAACATTTCTTAAATAGTCACATCACTGTAAATGTCTATTTCCGCACTTAACACCTGTTAAAAACTGCACCTAGATAGGCATTTCTAACCAGAATGCATTGTGATTGCACACAGCGCATGCCCAGCATGTGGCATCACAACCGGGGCCAATGTAAAAGTCTGTTTTCACAAATTACGCAAGAGAAAACGACACTCCCATTTCCCATCATCCACCATTCTCACCAGGCCCCTCCATGCCGGCCATGTTGATGGCGGAGCCTCCGCTCTGGCCGCCCTGCGCGCTCTTCAGCTGCTGCTCCAGCCTCTCCAGTTGGAAGACCAGCGAGCTCTTCTCCGTGCCCAGCGCCTCCAGCATGGTCTGCTTCTGGATCAGCGTCTCCGTCAGTTGGTGCAGTCGACTCTCCAGCTCCGACTGGCTGCTGCTGCTCAACGCCTTATTGGTCAGCTGCCGGGTCAGTCAGCGGAAAGAGCACAGGAAGAAGTAATGGTCAGAGATGGTACATGGAGTGTACAATGATGCACTGGGGATTTGCAGCTTCATTGCTATACATAAACAAGCATGGTCTTGTTCATAGGTGGCTAACCCGCGGCTCTCGAGCCGCATGCGGCTCTTTGCCTGGTGTTTTGCGGCTCTTGCGTTCATGTCCAAGTTTGTGTTTATGTCCCATAGGCAATATGCATTAGAATTGCGCACACAAAGTTGATTAGAACTATGGCAAATAAGTGCCCTGTGGTCTTGGTACTGTAGTAGGCCTTGGCTAAATGTGTCCTGAATGATCATGTTGATGTGTGACATGTGTTACTGCAAATAGCCTGCAAGACGCGATTTAAGCCTATGTTCTAAAAATAGCGCTTTAAAAAGTGACCGCGTCTTTCGCTGACTAAACAAAATATCGGCAAAAATGTTTTAACCTGAAAGATTTTGCCATCACTCCTCAATAAGGTCAAGAAAATGTGCTGTCCATATTAGATTCTATCGCTCGGATATGGCGGTTATAAATGTGCAAATGATATGAAGAGAAAGGCGTCTGGAGCAGAGATGCGCCGAGAATCTCTGTCCTGCGTAGCCATCTCTGCGCTCTGTTAGGAGGAGTGTTCATGGCTATTGACCCGAATGTGAAATTATGTTTTTGGTTTAAAATCGTGTTATTTTCGCGGGCTATAGGCCTAGACAAAAATAATGTTCTACCCTGGTTTATCAGCCATTGTCAAAGCGGCGCAGGCAGACAGCGTGCAGGTGGGAAACAATTTCAATCGACTTGTCGCTTGTCCGCGCTCAGTTTAGTCTCAAAAAGAAAACTTGGTCTTTTCCCCTGGCCCCCTGTCAGCTCCGCTGAAACATTAATGTGGAAAATGAACGGCGATTTGACGAACCACCTTGTTAATTTCGGATGGTGTTGTCGTCAGGCATCCAATGATCATCTCCTCTGTGCGCAAGAAAGCGGTGCCTGTGCGCCTAACCCCCGAATGAGCTAAAAGAGGCGGAGAATCTTTGGGCCGCGTTACTTCGTGCTCTGTTATAAAGAGTGCTCATGGAAATTATGATGTGAAACGTTTTTTATTAAAATATGAAAGAATTTATGAAATAATTTTGACCTGTGTACCCTTGTCTTCTTATGTAAAACAACATTTTTATCTTGAAAAAACCTTTTCCCCCGAAAAATTGAGGCAGTTAAAAAAAAAAGAGGGGGGGTCATCTTATATTCAGGATTGTCTTGTAGTCAGGGCAGGCCATTAAGTTGGAGTGTAACAACAATCTGACACTTTGTGTGTGTGTGTGTGTGTGTGTGTGTGTGTGTGTGTGTGTGTGTGTGTGTGTGTGTGTGTGTGTCTGTGTCTGTGTCTGTGTCTGTGTGTCTGTGTGTGAAAGGAAGAGATGGTTGATGTTCATACCCATGTGTTGTTGTGTATGCTGGTCTGTGGTGCGAGAAGGATGGGTGATGCCCATGTTGGTGGGTGTGCGCATGTTTATATGCCCGCGTGATGTTTGTGTGCCGATGTGGCTCTTTGCTGTGACACATTACAAAATGTGGCTCTTGGTTTCCGACTGGTTGGCCACCCCTGGTCTTGTTCATTGCTTGAGATCATGCATAGGATGCTACTATACCCACGGTTCCACACTATACAATCAAATACTAAGAAAAAACAAACTATGGGTGTAAACCTATGCTGTAGGTCTGACTCACGCTCATTCACAAAAACAAAACCCAGACTGTATTTACACAAGGGATAATGCTTTAGTTGCGTCGTAAACAGACTAACAGCAGATTAGGAATGACACTGGACTTGACTCCCGTCTTAATTGAACTGACCAGGGTGCCTACACTAAGTGGTTTTACATGGGTTGTCGAGAGGTGTGAGAGCGGGATATAGTATCTCAGTGGGACCCACTTGATTCCTGAGTTTCTGGATCTCTTCCTCCCGGTCTTTAACTCTGCTCTGCAGGGTATTCTTCACACGGTGCTGCTCCTCCTCCATGTACTGGATTTCCTGCAATACATAAAAAGCAATCAACACCATGTACTGTATCAGCCTTGGTTGTCTTTAATAGTACAAACCCCAACTCCGATGAAGTTGGGACGTTTGGTAAACAGTGAATAAAATCAAAATGCTATCATTTTCAAAACATCCAATCTATTCATTAGATGGAGAATAGTGAAAAGACAACATATTAAGTGTTAAAACCGAGAAAAAATATTGTTTTGGGGGACATATGTACTCATTTATAATTTGATAAATCCAACGCGTCTCAAAAGAGTTGGGACGGGGATCAGTGAAATTTAGTAAACATCCAAATAAGATAAAACAACAAAGAAGAACATTTCAAAATGAATTGTACTGACGGACAATATAGGTGTCCAGGTATAAGATCATCACAGAGAGGCTGAGTCACTCAGAATTAAAGATGCAAAGGGAATAATTACCATAGTTATTACATACATTTTTGAATTCCCTTTGATTTACCACGATTGAGTGTATATAAGACATATTTTTGTTAATAAAATCATTGTATAGGTTCATGACATCATGAAATATATATATTGGCTGTAGTCTCACTCTAGCACTCCAGGAATTAGAGCTATTGAAAATTGACCATATTAAGAATGCTTAATGCATGAAAATGATAAAGGGGTGTAACATTCTCCTAAGCACCTGAGCTCACTTGAAATAGACCCAGAAGACATGGGAAACTGTCCTTTGCTTACAGAAGTCAGCAGAAGTTGTAGAAGTCCATTCATTTTGACAATAATAGAGCATTGCACATCCTGTGCTACAGTGAAAATGGACCATCCAACTTGTGTTAGCGCTAGCTTCAAAAGTCAGCCTCCATGATGGCATGCGGGTGCAGTAGTGCATTGGTTAAGATGTTCTCACTCATCTGTAGAGTTAAATACAGTGCTGAATGGTATAAATGGGTTTTAAACAGCACGAAAAGCCACTCATGCATTATATTTTGAAGGGAGATCTTCGATTACTGCCACATAGTAAGGTCAAATTGCATTCTCTACTATGTTTTAACAGTTTGGCTCCATCATAAGGACCAGCAGGTGATAAAATGGTGGGTTTTTGGTCAAGACCTGTCACACTGTAAGCACTACAGAAAGGAAAACATTGCAAAACATGACTAGGAATACACTCACCATTTAAGCTGGTGAAATCATGTCCAAGATAGGAATTAACACTGTTTTTATATAAAATCATCTAATCGGTTAATGTATTTAACTGTTAAGTGTTGTCTTTTGTTTTGTTTTTAGTCTTCCTTGAGATTTGTTGCCATTTATTGTCCCCGTCCCAACTCTTTTGAGACGTGTTGGATTTATCAAATTAGAAATGAGTACATACGTCCCCCAAAACAATATTTTTTCTCGGTTTTAACACTTAATATGTTGTCTTTTCACTATTCTCCATCTAATGAATAGATTGAATGTTTTGAAAATGATAGCATTTTGATTTTATTCACTGTTTACCAAACGTCCCAACTTCATAGGAGTTGGGGTTTGTATTATGTAGCAGGACTAGCCTAGCGAGCTAAAGCCCAGCCGCTAGGGGCGTCTAGATTTCTAGGCTATGGCAGGACTTCAAAAAAATAGGGCTTTTTGAGACTTTATTTGACCGGAAAGTAGAGGACAGAAAGGAAATGACTGGGAGAAAGAGATGAAGTAGGGTTAGAAAATGACCCAGGTCAGATGCGAAACTGGCTGTCAAGCAGAGGCATGCATTTATGGTATGATGCATTAGTACAGTGCATTTCTGCACCCTCATGTGGTAAGACTTTTACTACCATCCATGTACCTTCCATGCAGCATGCTGCTCTGTGGACTTCTGTGCATCTCTGCCGCTTTGAATCATTCTGCTCAATTTCTCCTTTTTTAACGCCCACAATTCCCACAAGCAGAATTTAGCACTTTTGAAGCGCTTCCCTGCGTTGACTGGACATGTGCCAAACATCAGCAAATTTGTTAAATTTCATTTAATTTTAAAAGGCCAACGAATCCTGAATGCAGGTATTTATTTTGAATCGTGTGGTAGTACAATTGGCATCCTCAGTCGCCACCTCTCAACTGAAAACTAAATTTACTGTCACTCCATTTGGCTTGTATTTTGGGGCGTTACCAGGAAGTACAGATGGCATGTACTCAGGGATCATGTGTTCCATAAAAGCCTGATGAAGATCCCTCTGTTGGATCGAAACGTTGCCATATGTTTAAATGAAATAAAGTATTTTTGGAGTTAATACACAGTGTGCAGACCGCTTCATCACACTACCTTAAAAACCAAGCCAAGCTTTTCCCAAGTGTAGATTTCAGAGCAACATATAGTACACTAGAAGCATTATTGTTATTACTACCATTATTATCATAATCATGTATCGCTCATGCAGTATAAACTATGAAAGTACCTATTATCATACCTATTATCAGCATAATTGACATCATTATTATTGTGGTGTAGATGAAGTTGCACACGTTTGTAACTATCCACTTCACCCTTTTGATGTTAATATTATGATGTAGTGTAGATGTTCATCATGTTGTTTGTTGTATATTGAGGTTGTAGTTATTATTACTATTATTATTATTGTGTAAATTAGTGTTCCTCAACGGGGGCGGTACAGCCCCCCAGGGGGCGTTGGGTAGCCCTAGGGGGGGGACTATTGAGAAGGATCCAGTTGAGAGGGCAGTGCTTAGTTGTCATTTGGGGCACTAGTCAATTTACATGTTTTAATAGTACGGGGGGAGTTGGCAGGCTTGTGATGAAGTCAAGGGGGCGTTTGAAGGCTTAGTATGAGGTCCTGGGGGCGTGGAGAACCACTGGTGTAGCTGATGTTGTACCTGTTTGTATCTCTCCACCTCGGCCTCCTGCTCCTGCCTGGCGCGGATCTGCTGGGCCTGCTGCTCCTGAAGCTCCTGCTGCTGCTCACGCCACGACTCCGCCTCAGTCATCGCTGACGTCTCCAGGTCCTGACACACACACACACACACACACAGACACAGACACAAACACACACACACGTGTTGAATGATGAAACAGTTCACATTATGTTTGACAGTGCATGCACCAGGGTAGCACCAGTAAGAAATGAAAACTACTTCCACCCCTGATCAATTACCTGTCGTATCAAAAGAAACCCTGTATGGCTTTAATGTGACCCATTTCGTGTTTACCACAGCACCGCGGCATACCTGTTGTATCATAATAAGAGTCCTGTATCTATCAAATGTGACATACTGTAACCTAATGGAAACACAGTCTCTCTCACCTGTATCTCGGTCCTAAGGGTGTGCACCTGGCCCTGTAGCTTCTGGATCTCCTCTCTCTGGAGCTCCTTCTCGTGCCGCAGTTCCTCCAGCTCCAGAGCCCCAACCGAGCCCCCATCCAGCGAGTCAAGACCCGAGCCCTCCTTCAGGCTGCTGATCAACTTCTCTTTGGACTGTGGAAGGATACACAGGAAACATTTTTAGTGAATATCTATTAACGGGAACATTGATCCTCACCAAGCCCGCGTCCAGCGAGTCAAAATCTGCATGTTATATGCCACTGAACCCACAATGTCAGTTGCACACTGCTTTTTTCTAAAGTTATCTGTAAAATCAATTATTCAATTAAATACATTTCGTCCGGTGACACATTAAGGGCATTTTGATGATGACTTGCTTATAATTGTTTTACATATAGCTCATTTAATGACTGAAAGGTGACTGAAAATAAAATAAAAACAAATGAAATTAAATGGAAATAGAAGAGAAAAGAATTGACAATATTGAAATCTGATAAGCTCTTTGAGACACGACAACACAATTCCTCATTAGCATGATACAATACGTATATATGACCTGCAGTATGCGCGATGCTTTGTGTTTGTAGTCCTGCAGCTCCTGCTTGGCGTTGTCTGCGGCGTTGCGTGCCATCTTGGCCTGCTGCTGCTGCTCCTCTGCCCGGTGCCTCTCCTCCGCCACACGCCGCTCCGCTGCCGTCAGGGCCTCCGCCAGAGCCTGCTTCTCGCCCTCCGCTCTCGACAGCCGTGACGAATACTCATTCTATACAAGATCCAGATAGCATTAGGTTGCATTAGGTTATTAATGTCTATTTTTATTTTTTCATATACATGTTTTTGGGGGACTTTTTGCCTAGGATAGTGTTGTGAAGAGTGGGAGAGGAAATGAGTGGGAGAGAGAGAGACAGGGGAGGTTCGGGAAATGACCTCAGGCTGGAATCGAACCCTGGTCCCCGGTTTAACAGTATAGTGCTCGACCCTTTGAGCCACGGCTAGGCCCTAAATGTGTGTTTTTATAATGTACGTATACAGGGTATATACAGCAATGTTGAAGTCAAATTTACTACCATTTAATACCCCTTTTCACTACCTTTACATTTTTTTTTACAACCATCACGACATTCCGATTCCAATATTAACAAGACATCTTTTGTAATTTCTACCTTCTAAACACTACATTACATTTTTGTGTTTTGCAAAAAGACGTCCGAAGAGGAGCAGCGCGATTCCAGAGTGCTGTTCAAAAGTCTGCTTTCTATGGCACGACTCTGCTAAGAACTAGGTCAGGTGGCTACTGTTGGGCGAATCACTGGTGTATGGAAAAACTGTGATAAACGGTGAATAAAGAAAGATTTTTTTTTTTATCAAAATGGTGTAACTCAAAAAAATAATACCTAGTTTTTAAAAAAAATAATACTTTTTGAGCAAATGTACTACTTTTAAGGCCATTAAATTTTGATTTTTTAATACTTTTTAAAACCCTGCATACACCCTGGTATAAATATTGGGTGACACAGGGCAATGGTGTGTTATAGAAGTGTTGATGAGATGACAGCAGCATGTGGGACAATCCACCATATCAGCAATTGAGACAACATTATTAATAGCCACACTACAGCTTTCGTGGATGGGCCCAAAGGGTGGCAAACACCAAAGTCAAATTGATGACCACTGAGCAAAGAAAGCTGGTTTTCTGCAAGTCTTGACAACGCAATTTTCATGTACCTGCATCTGTCTGTAGTTATCCTGTTCCCTTTTCATGGCTCCGTCTGCTTCTCTCAGCCTGTCCTGTAGCGTGTGAAGGGCTTGGGAGTTGAGATTGTCGCCATCTGAATGGTCCTGCAAGATTCTGAAAATGAAAAAAGTAATCAGTCTCTGTTTATCAAAGGGGAAAAAGCTTCATATGGGGAGCCTAAGATGAGATAAACCCATACGGTAACACTTTATTTTAGGGATACATCTATTAGCACTAATACATACAATGTTCCTGTATAAGTAACTTGTAATGCATGTACTAAGTAAAATCAAACATTTGTTAGGCATGTGTTCGAAAATGTCTTGTTCATGCACAATAAGGGATTTATTACCAATTTAACCTTAGTAAGGACCTAGTAGGCCATAGCATTTGCTTAGTACATGCCTTACAAGTTATTTATGCAGGCATTAACATTGTATGTATTAGTGCTAATAGATGTATCCCTAAAATAAAGTGTTACCACCCATACCATACTGAACATTCCTTGGAAAGTGATGTGGCCCAGGTCATTTCTGGATGTATGGAATTCATACACAAGGTTTTCACAAAGCTTGATGTTCCACAACAGGTTTATTTACCGCTTGTATGACCACATTTGCTTATGGTTTTCAAGCTTAATGGATAGAATCGATTTAATTGTACTTAATGGTAAGTATGTGACAAACGCACCTCGACTTCTCGTTCTGGGCCTCCTCCAGGGCAGAGTTGCGGACCTTGAGGAGCTGGTCAGCTTCATCCAGTCGCACCTTGAGCACGGCCAGCTGCCCGTCTTTGGCCGACAGTGCCTCTGTAAGGTCGTCCACCTGTGACCTCAGCTCACGGAGGGTGCGATCGGTCCTGGACTGGTCTGAGTTCCACTTGTCTGTGCGTGCCCGAGCTATGCTCAGCTCTGTTTGTGTGTGATAGATGCAAAAACATGCTTACTTCAATTTCAGAATTTATAAATGTATGTTTAGTCATACATTTTACCTGGTGACTGTTATCAAAGGAGCAATTACATAGGCTGAAATGAGCCATTTAATCATGCTACCCAGAAAAAATGCCCATGCATTGTTAAGTTTCTCCATCCATGCACACTGCATCAGCACACTGCATGATATTAATTTCATGCTACCAAAGCATGTTTGTTTGTCCATAACTTGTAACAAATGAAAACAAACTGAAACAACCAGGTGAAATAAGAATTCATTCATTCATTCAATCACTCATTCATTCAGGGAGCATGCCATGGCTCTTCCGAGCAAAAATCCTACAATGACTGGCATAACATTGAACACCAACACGCAAACAAGTGCTTGTGTCCATCCCAATATGTGTCCTTGCCTCCTCCACTTGTGCTTGTCTCCTCGTCCCGCCTCCTGGCCCCTCCTCCGTGGAGAAAACGATAAAGTTTCCCAGCTGTCAGCCTCGCCACAACAACTTTTAAGGGACTGTTTTTCATTCACCATCCCAATTGCAAATGAGAACAAGTCCGACAGGCGGACAACAGATGCGTCCGTCTATGCCCGTTCTGAACCTTTTTTGCCCAAACGCCCCCTTGCCTCCTCATAACCTGTCAAGGCAATTTATCAATAAGCCTACCATGTACTGTATAAGCCTGGATTTGAAAAAGTACCATAGGATTTCAACAGTGTTGGGCAATTTACTGAAAAACTGTAATGCATTGCTGATTACATGTTACTGTCTTTTCAAAATAATCCCTTACACTACATTTAGCAATGTGGGGACCTAAGGCGAATTTAGCTAGGGGGGCCATCGGTCCATCCCATATCACATTTTTTTTTAACATAAAATCTCTATTTTTGTTAGGCTATTTTTTTTTTTAATCACGATTTTTTATTTAAAAAATAATAATAATTACAAACATAAAAAACAGGCAAACATTACAACCCTTTCTGGACAGATTTCAATGAATAGGCTATTTGCAATTTTACATAGGCCTACATTAAATAAACTAAAATGTGAAATTCTCTTTTCACTTTAATATGAGAGCAGTGATGTCCCCCCCTCACTGAAGTGTTATTTCATGTGTGTGCATGATGCTGTCACCTATTTGAAGTGACGTTGATGTTGGATTTGGAATACTTGTAAATGCCGCTTTGGGAAGAAAACAGAGTAGGCGACAGGTGAACTGTCTTTCTGTCAAAACAGTGGTTTGCAGGCGTTTGCGTTTTCACGTGGATATTGTCTTCGTGGACCGTAACAGACAAACAGTAAGTTCCATAAACTAATCAATGAGACATTGGCTACGTGTACATGATGTTTTTAAGTCCGATTTAATAAATGCGATTTAAATAGATCGGATTAAGAGTTATTTTGCGATGTGTATACATGGCACTTTCACTTAAATGCGATTAAACGTCTGGGGAAAATAAAGCATTGCGATTGGACTGAGGACGCACGTGCTGAGCGAGCCAAATAAGGCACGGGGGCGTGGTTCAATGCCACCGAGATGCAGGTCATCTTCCCCACGAAAATCGTTGCCTCAGGCGGACTGAAATCACAACATTTCCCCCTTTCTCCCTGGATCATTTACAATGCTACATTAGCTACCCTGTTAGCATAGAAAAACGAGTGGTCAAATGGTAATGTGGAGTAACTTTGTTGTGCTTCATTACTTCGTGGGGCACTTTTACATCAATATATGGAAGCCACAACATTTATAGTCGCTTAGGGACTTTAAATTAAGCAAAACTTTCATGTGAAAATCAACAGGAAGTGCCGCCATGTTTTTCTCACTGGCATTGCACGCATGAGCTCCAGGCCAAAACTGAGCGACTGCCACCTTGTGGACACAAGAGGGAATCACAAGAGGGGGAATCACAAGAGGGAATCACAATTCAGAAACGCATCACGGGAGGGCGGACGGACGGACGGCGGACGGACGGACGGACGGACACCAAAGCCTCTTATAGAGATGCGTGGGACGCATCTAAAAAGACTTTACAATTGGGCTTTTGCAAGATATTGAAATATAATGCTGTTGTCAGTGATGTCATCATGACGAGAAGCAAGTGGAGGAGGCAAGTGGAGGAGGCAAGGTCACATATTGGGATGCAGCCCTTGTGTTGATGGCCATATGATTAATCTTACCTTCCTGGGTGTCTTTGGCCCTCTGGATGACAGATGCCATCTCCTGGTTGAGGGAAGCCACCTCACTGCGGAGCAGCTGGTTCTCCAGGCGGAGGTTGGACAGCACCTGGCTCTGAGATTCCTCCACAGGAGCTGCAGGCTCTGGAGGGGCAGGGTCCTGAGGCACTGCCAGCCCAGAGTCGGAGCTGTCTGGGGTATCTGGTGGTAAGGGTGACAGCATCTTTTCAGTGACAGCACAGCTGTTTGGCAGCACACATGCTTTCTTTGGCAGATATTCTATTCATGCAGTTCTAGAATGCCAGCTCAATAGAATCAATAGATAATTCTATCCAATTCGCTACAAAAACATTTCCCATTGAAATGCCAAAAAGCAATGGAAAGGCCTGGAATGGAAAGTCATGGAATGTCCAGCCATTTGGTTTAAATTCCAAGTGTTTTAAAATAATAATTGTAACACATTGTTTATACTGCAAGACCTACAAGAAATCCTAAGTTGCTCTGGAAGTCTTTGCTAACCTTGGTTCTGATCTTTGACAGATCCATCCTCCGTCTTGACACTGTGGACGCTGGCAGACAGAGAGCTGAAGCTGGAGGCTCGGGACAGGCCTCTGGCAGAGGCGGGAGTGGAGGGGGCAGAGGGCACCGCTGGCGGGGCAAAAAAGACTGCAGGAGGAGGAGGTGTAAGAGAAGGAGCAGGAACAGGGGCGGCTGGCGTCACCTCCTCCGCAGGGCTGGACACTTTGGGGAGCTCTCGCTTCACCTCCCTCCTCTCCGCCTGGGGAGGGTCAGAACTATTCAGGAACTTAAAGAGGAGGTCATCATTCACGTCTTCCTCCTTTTTCGGTCGGACGAATGTGGAGGAGGCCTTGGTGGAGGCAGCGCTGGATGATCCAAGGGGTGTGACTGTAGACACGGTGGCAGTGCCCGTCAGCAGCGTGGCTTTGGATTTCTTGATGTTGTCTGCAGCCGTGGAGATGAAATCATGTCCTCGGTCGTGAGCAGAAGTCTGGTATTGGTGTTGCGTGTCTGTTGTTACTGAGCTGAAGCCAGAATTGCTGTACTGAGATGTGTCAGCATCGCTGTATGACGACGGGAAGGAGTCCTTGCGACCTGGCTTGGTCAATGCAGTGGCTGCCCCTTGATCGACCCTATTCAAGAAGTCCTCAGCCTTTCCTGCCAGATCAGTAAACCAAGACATTCTGACCCCTGGTTAAGGACAATAGATAAAAGCAGGGATTAAATTGGGCAGGAGATTTATTGAGTCCAGCTCCCCCTCCTAACCTTTGAAACCCTAACCATAACCCAACCAGACTGGGAGCTTCCTCTGCTAGTCACTGAGCTGTTGATGAAAAGAGGGTTCACTCTCCTAGCAAAAGTCAACTTACAAAACCCCTACGTGACAATTTACCACAAAGCATCACCCATTAGAGCCATTTTAATCGTAATTGTGAAATACACACATCGACTACAAGGGGGGCAGACTGCCAGAGTTGTAATGATGACTGTACAAGAGGAGCACGCCTATCAAATGATTCCCAGATTCACGCTCCCATCTCATTACACTCCCATTTCATCTCGCTCCCACTAGCCAGACTAACGGTACCACCGCCATATTACGGAGCCAGTTATCTTGTTGATGTTAGTTTTTTGTTTCTAACCCTAACCCTAACCTTAACCCTAACCCTAAACCTAACCCTAACCCTAACCCTAAACCTAACCCTAACCCTAAACCTAAACCTAACCCTAAATTGCTCAAATGCAATGTAAACACTGCTAGCTTTATTGAAGACAGGGTCAGCATATGTGAATGTCAAAACCCCCATTTCCGATTTAGGAGTACGTTGCTTTCACCATCTGGTTTCTCATATTGACAACGTTAACAAAATGTTGCATAGTTAAACGCACTAATCTACTACACAGGCAGACATCCTAGCTGCCTTGTTCAGGATTGTAGGCTACTAGAGCTACAATAGCTAAGAGCAGGATTCCACAAATGGGATTGGTTTACATCATTTAATGGAGCCGTCACTGACAGACAGGGCATGGTATTTACATGGGCTCGTCAAAGAATTTTGGTTTAAGTAAAATCTATCGTTATAAAACCACTAATAAGCCAGTACCAAAGCTAGTTTCCTTATCATAGCCCCATGGCTAGGTTAGCTTTGAGGAGGGGAGAAAGCGTCTTACCTTTTCCAGTTGCCGGTGCAGATAGCCGCAACAAGACGTACGACGTCCTATATCAAATCCAATTAAATTGCATTATATTTGCACAGTGGTAGATGCTGTTCAGTCTAAAAACTGAACTTTCATCGTCGTACTTTCTGATTTTCACCAGCCTCTACGTCGCAAATCCTGCTTGACGTGGACCAGGAACTCCACGGCGAAGGACCCAAAACAAACTGCCCTTTAAACCGCCTGTATTTTTTTCGTGCACAATTTCCATACAGTAGCCTTTCTATTCTATAATCTATGACGAATTCAGATACTGGAGTGTGTGAGGGTCTTTTTTCTGTGTATATTTTCCATGTTCCCAAGAAAAGCAATACACACCATATTCGACCCTTTTTTTAGTGATTCCTCTCTGATTCCATTCCGTGGGATGGGTAGCCTACAGAGAAACTCGGATGTTCTCCACTGTTCACAGGGCATATTTGGGGATACCCCAGGGCATATTTGTGGATACCATGCAAAACTAGGTTTGTTGTATGCTACGGAATGTCATTTTATTAGGATTACACAATCCTGTCTGTCTGTGTGTGTGTGTGTGTGTGTGTGTGTGTGTGTGTGTGTGTGTGTGTGTGTGTGTGTGTATAACAGGAAAGCATTTGGTCATAAGGGTGGGTATGTAAAATAGTGAGACACAGATGCCGGAGTAAGAAACAGTGCCTCTTTATTCTGCTGCACTCACTCAAAATCGCATATTTACATGGCATGCCACATCAATACAAGACCTAAGGACACAATCCATAACACTTAAAAAACCTGCCCCATGTGTGAAGGAGAGAACTGAGGGCATGAAAATGGAGACACAGGATTATCTTCTTTTCTCTCTCTTAAAAACAAAAAAAAGATAAAAAGAAAACAAACTATTTTCAATACCCAGAGAAAAAAGTTTGATCGGTAGAGTTTCTTCATTTTACCAATCTTGAAATAAAAAAAAGACAGTCCCATATTGTTTATTAACTTCCTTTTCCAAAAGGTATGTTCAGAGTATGATAGGGAGAAAGTAATGTATATAATGGAGGCTTAATTACAAAAAAGAACATTCGTTCCAGGTCAGGTTGTTTTTGGGTGTCAAAGAAAAGCCAAAGTCTCATAAGCATGACCCTCTCCAAGCATGAATACACAAGCAGAAAAGTTCCTCTCAAAAGTGTACAGGATATAAAAAGATATGAATCTATGATGAGAATGTCAATGAGGGGAAATATTAATATTATATTTATATATTTATATGCATTTGAAAAAAAAGAAAAGAAATTTTCTACGGAAAATACAATTCCGGGTACGACTTCTGCACACAACGCAAACGACCAGTGGACAGTTTTTTCCCCCTTGAGCAATCCCATAAAAAGAACATATAACAGTTTTACTTTCCTCTTTAATATATCCTCTCACTTTTGGGTTGAAAAATTTGCTTGCAAACACTCTCTCTCACACACACGCACGCACACACTATGAAAACTGATTCCATCAACATCCACACTAGCATACACTCAATACTTTGAATCATTTCTGTCATGAAACGTTTACACACTCATACAGTACTTACACACTCTCTTTCTATGGACATCCATACGAAGCCATATCTGTTTTAGCATCCCTCACAAACATTAACACACAAACAGATGCGTACTCTAGTTTCAATCACACAACCCATTCGTATCGATATATGCTGGAGTTTGTACATACACATACAGCATGTACATTGGTGCATACTCGCTCCCAACGTGTCTGCACACACGCAACCATGCACTTTCATTTTGTGCACACACATACACACCTTTCATTTGTACACACACACACACACACACCTTTCATTTGTGCGCACACACTGACCACACACACACTTTTGCTTGTACATACGTATACACAGTCAACCGTTCATGCAGTCACTCACCGCTCACTCACACACACACACACACGTACACTGAAGGGGGTATCCTTCGCCTTAGCCTGCCTCAGCTCCTATGGCTAAACACATGCAGGTTGACTGAGGGACAGGGACGGGAGGATGGAGGGGTATGGAGGGGAGGGAGGAGGGGTGTCGTGGCTCTTCAGATGAGCCCTCGCCTCTTCTTGTAGTCCTCCAGGTTGAGCGAGCGGCGCGGAGCTCCGTCTTTCACTGGCAGAGCGTTGGAGCTCACCGACAGAGACTTGGTCTCTACAAGCAGACACAAGAGGACACATTAGGGACTGCCTTCAATTGAGTTATGCAGTGTATGGTGAATGTATGCATCTCTATTGTGGTTGTTGAGGGATGCACAAAATATGAATACAGATAAACTGAAATACCATACACATATACGCAAACCGACAGTACGATGTTGAAATGAAGCCAAGCTGAATGAACACATTATTTACATTTCAAAAAAATATGTTAACACTTTAAAACAGCAGTCTTTAAAAAGCTTTACAAACACTTTTGTAAATGTTTTGTTCATAATTAAAAACTCATACTGGAGGAGCCGATTCCCACTGTACTGTGCAGCCGTAGATTGGTTCTTTACTCATTTACAAACATTTGTAAATGCTTTGTTTACATTAAGTTAATTAATAATTGTTAATGAAGTGTTAATAAAGCTTTTTAAGGAACTGTTAATCTAAAGTGTTATCAAAAATATAAAACAAATAATGTGGCCTTCTCAGTTAATATGAAATGAAATGAAAATAAAAACTGCATTGAAATGCATTAGCTAGCCATCAATGCTCACCTGCGGAGGGGACCTGAAGGTCGATTTTCACGTCGAAGTCGTGGACTTTGAAGAGGTCTTCTGAGAGGTCGCTGTTTGTCTTGGTGACATCTTTGTCTTTCTGGCTGCTTTGTCCCTGCACACATTACGTATTTTTGCCAACACATTATGTTTTTGTTATCTATATACTGAATGTTCTAATGGTCATTAGCATGACTGGATACAGCTGCCCTACAAAGCCAAAGTGCAGTAACTACATATTTTGTAAAAAAAGATATATATATATATATATATATATTTTTTTTTAGTTAAGCCTGAAAATGGTCTTCATAACACCTCCTTTATCTTGTGACAAAGCCTTATGCTGAAAATGTGTCCAGTTTTAGAGACATTGATATGTGAAATTTGCAGTTACTACAATATCCAGCATAATTACAATACGTTGACGACCTTTTTCTCACTTTCAGTGTTGGTGTAGCTAATGCATTTTGCCTTTGTAGGACAGAATAGATAACATCTTGTAGTCTTCTGTGCAGATCAATAAAAGCAAATCGCAATCAATCCTCGTTGATGCTGTTTGTTTTACCAGTTTGTTCTTGTCCAGGGGGTTCTCATTGTTTGCTGAGCCAGAGCCGTACTTCTGGTTCAGGTGGGCAATGATAGCTGCATGGACTGTAGGGTCTCTGGCCTGTCGACAGCAAGCACATTACAGGTTGGTATAACACATTTAGTCCTTCATGTTGAACACTTTGTAGAAATGTAAGAAAAAATAAATAAATAAAGATGTATTGACCAAAAAGATCCCAAAAAATCCCCTTTTCTCTCTCTCTCCCACACACACACACACACACACGAACGTACACACACGCACGCACACTTTTAAGAGTTCAGTTCCTAGTTGTGCAGCAGCAAGGCGTTGCGTTTCCATTTGCACTTACGTTGGACACCATGGTGGGCTGGCACTGTCTCCTTGTGAAAGGGTCCATCTGCTTTTCCTGGGCGTTCTGGCCCTCTGCCTGAAACGCACCACACCGCACACAGACAGCACTTAGACTTGGCACAGCACAACCTACTGGGAAGCACACACTAAACACATTAGGCCCCTTTTCATTTCACAACCTGAAACTAGGGCTTCCATTTCCAGAGTCAATGGTTACCAGTGTACTCCCCAGAGGGCAAACAGAACCCTTGCATTCGCTTTTATAATCTTAAATCTTCTACCAGATCCAAGAAGAATATCCATCCCGCTTTTAGACAGTAATATTTGATGCAACCAGGACAGGGCTAGGACATGCAAACATTTAAAGGAGAGCTGGTGCAGCAGAAGTATTTGCTTATTACTAGCACTTCATTGGAGCATAGTTAAACAATTGTTTCGATAGAAAACCAGAGTGGATTTGCCGTCAAAATGTCAGTATAGCTATGCAACTGTGAAGTAAACATTAAATCTTCTACCCTACGATTTCAGGGGTGCATCTGCAAAGAGTTGTGAAGTACTCACCACCAGAGCCTTCTCAGACTCCACAATGTTCCAACTGCGATTCCTCTGGTTAATGTAGCTGCAATAAAGAGCAGACAGAACACAAAGAGTGCCACGGAGAGTAAGAATTTGTTTAAATTAAAAGACAAATGTACTTATTGTAAGCATTTCAATGATAGTTATACAGTAAATACACATCAATTACTTTTAAAGGTCACTTGTTAGATTGTTTAGACTGGATTGTTTGAATATTTTCCCTCAAATGCATTCCAAGTTAATTTGCAAAGACATACATTTACCCTCAAGATAATCCCAGTGAATTAAGTACTGGTGAAAGTTTCAATTAAACATCAGGACGGGTCAAGCCTCTTACCTGATGGCAGAGATGTTTTTGGTCCTCTGCCTGTCCAGGGCCTCGGCCCTCTCCTCCAACTCGTTCAGCTGGTCTTGGATCTGCTTTGCCCGGTCCCCGTCTTGGCTCTCCTCTGCCATAGCCTAGAAGTCACAAGACGTCCCATCATTAGATTTAGCTTTTGTAGCCAGTGAAGTCAATAATTCAAATGTCTCGTTTGTTGCGTTCTTGTCTGATGACCATGCATTGATTACTTGCATATCGGTACATTAACTTGAAGCATTCAATAAGCATTGCACAATCATACGAAATATCACACAGAGGCATGTTGATGAACTAATAAATAGAGGAAGACCGTGCGTGACGGATAATAAAAAAAAATCACTCCACCTTCTCTTTTAGGAGTTGTGTTTTCTTCATGGCGTAGTTTGACGGAGCTTTACGGAATCGATCCTTCTCCTTTACAATCTGTACAGGGAGAGAAATGCTTAATAAACTTGTAACAATGTGTACCCGCTTATCTACATAGAACAAAATGTACGCTGAAACATAAAAATGTTACACAGATTTATAGAACATAGATGCTACAATAGATCCTATAAATACAATAGAAATGCAGAGCAAGAGTAACTATTCTTTTTGTGTGGAATATTTTAAGCATGCGATTTAGGTAAATAAATAGGTTTGCATCAATGAACGTATACACTTAAAAAAATGAACTTACATCTTCAATGTCTTTGTCATTGAATTTGTAATTAACCGCTTCTTTAATTGACTGTTCTTTCTTGGAAATCTCATCCAAAGTTGGGACTTGCATTCCTGCTATGATCATCTGTGAGGGACAAACCAGAGCAATTAAAACACATGGCAACACATCCATTAGGTTCAAAACCACAATTGTACTCCTGTTTCACAGCTAAGTGAGTGTACCGTATGTAAGGTATTCAGACATCTCTTAATGAGTGAGGTCATGATATGATGATCTGTGCAATTAGTACAGTCATTTTACTGACCGTGCAGGAAAATAAGGCAGGTTTTAGGCATATTATGTCTATACATGGGTTCACCGTGTTTGTAAACACGATATTGTGAGGAGGGGCAAGACACTGGCAGTCAACCACGTGAGCTAATTTTTTGACCGACAGCGGTTTCCAACAATCAGAGGTGGAGATGTGTGCAGCTAGTTTCGCGCAGTCGGGGGAAAACAAACATTTAGAATGCATGTAATGAGGTGTTTTATTACTGCATATGTTGTTTGACACCTTTGTTTCATTGGGGATTAATTGAGCATCTATGCTATACTACTACTGTACTTACCGCTTCTTTCCACTTCATGAACTCGTTCTCTGTGAACTCCTGATTGGAAACAAACTCCAATCGAAAGACTCGAGTGTCATTTCCATGGCTAGACAATAAAAAACGAAAACAAAACCTATTAGAGAGGGCCACCAATATAACAAAAATGTAAGCAATGAGAGGGCGTTTTGATGATTACTTTAAATGAAAAAGTGAGTCAGACCTACCGCAGCTGGAAGCCTTTGTTTGTTCTCGTTGTACCTAGCTGATAGATTTTTGCAGTTTCAACAACGTCAATAATTTCAGCTACCTATTCAGATCAAGGAAAAAAAAGAATTGCCACATAGTTCAACATGACTTCCTATTTCAACTGGCATGGTATACTATAAACTGTAGGCACAAAACAGATGGTGTGCTATTGTTGTATAAAAATAACAAAAGAAATAGAAGTAGAATAGACATAGAAGTAAAAGACCATCATTTGCCATCATTGTACGCATTACATACAATTATTGTACGCATTACATACAATTAAATAACTGGAGTAAAGACTATGTATGTAATAATTCTCATGTAATAGTGTTGTACATCCACCATGAACTTACTTTTACTTCTACTTAAGTTTATACATCTCCGATTCTATAAAACTGAAAAGGATCAGTTGTATTCCTCACCCTGTATACAGGCTTGCTGCTGCTGTTGCCGATGCCTATGCGCACGAAGCAGCCTGTGACGGTCTTTGCGAAGAAAGGCATGTGGCACCAGCGCTCGAGTTTGTGTCTTGACAAACGAACACGGTTCAGCTCTTCGGGAAGGGACACGGGTTGGGACTTGGGGGGCGTTTCTTCTTTCCTGTGATACCAGAAAAGCACATAGTAATTGAATTAAAGTCCGAAAATATTGTACAATGTCGCAAGCAGAATTTCTCAGTAGATTTCGTTAATAGGAAAAAATAAAATGACAGTGAGAGCAAATGAGAAGAAGATTGTGGTTTTAATGTTAGCGTGCCACCGATTTAACCACTGAAATTGGGAGTCGATGTGAAATGTTTAATTCTGGTAAACTCACTCTTCGTCCTCATCATACGACGAGGAGCGTGAGCTGCGTTCACTCTTCACTGATGACTTGTCGTCATCCTCTTCCTCCTCCTCTTCATCATCCGAGTAGACCTCGCTGGTCTTCAGAGGCTGCCGCTTGGCCAGGAGCTCAGCTGCGTAGACAGGAAAGTCAACAATTACTACCATTTCAGCATTAAAAAAAAACACGTTATCAAAATTCCCAACTATGCAGCCACCACATGGATTCCTAAGTCTTTCTGTGCATCCCACTATATGGTTCTTGAATGTTCTTTGATAGCACAGCCATTTAAGGATGGTTTTGATTTACCATTATGGGAACATATATTATGGAAATATATTTGAGCGATATGAAATAAATACATAAATAAATACAGCCTGTAGTATCCCTCTACAGTAGATTTCCAGAGCCTCTGCATTAAACGCACCCGTCCTGTTCTTCTTCTTTTCTCTCTCTGCCTTCAGCTCCTCCATGGCCAGAGACTTCTTGTCCAGCTTCTCATCCCTCTTTGTCCGCCGCTCTTTGTTGTGGGACGTCACCTGCAAGCAGGACATCAGCAGTCGCATTGACAGTGTCCAAGGGCATGGCACGGATTGACAAAATTAGCACCACATTATTTGATTCAAGATTAAAAAAAATTAGGGATGCACCGATACCGATACTGGCAGACATCGGCATCCGATACTGCTCATTATACTCGTACTCGTACTCGTCAAGCACTTGCCGATAACAGGCACCGATACTGCTATTACACAAAACAATGCAAAATTTTCTCATCTTCTGCGGACTTGAAAGCAGCATGGAAAAAAGTGCCACTTCATACATTTACTAACATTTAAATCTACATGGAAATGGACAATATCACAGGAGGAAAAAAACAAGGCCATGCATTTATTTTCATTGTATTTTGGTGGTAAAAGGTATCGGTACTCGGTATTGGGAAGTACACACATTAATGTACTTGTATCGGTTTTCAAAAAAGTGGTATCGGTGCATCCCTACAAAAAAATGATTGTTGATCTATAAACATAATTTTGCTTCGTCAAGGACAACTTTACGCAGGTTGAAAAAAATGGTTGCCCAACTTTGACACACTATTAAATCATCATTAAATTGATTGATGTCATCCAATGTGACTTACAAGGGCCTACAACATGGGCAAGTCTGCATAGGGTACTTTGGGGTTAAAATGCCTGTGCATTTGTGGTTCCAGTGCAAACTTGTGATAGCTGCTCTGCATCCACATCCAAAAAGTGTTTCATGTAGAATCATAAAGTAGATCCCAAACCACCACAAACCACTCAGGACACCACATCCAAACCTGCTCAAAGGCAGATGGAAGGGCATGATGATTTCCATCTTCTTCTTCTTCTTTTTTTTTTATAAAGAAAAGCCGCCCACTCACCACCTGAGGATCTTCAGCCTTTGACTGTTTCTTCTTCTCCTGTTCCTCCTCCTGTTTCTTCTTCTTCTCCTCTTTCTCCTTCTTTTTGGCCTTTTTCAGTTTCTGTTTGATTTCAAACCTAGAAGGACACAGACATTCATTGTTTTTAGCAAAATCACCATGCATAAAACATGGCAAATTGTGTTAAACATGGCAAAAAAGTGCAAAGGTCAGATCTGGAAATTTGTTGGATAGATTCATAAGCAATAAAACAAACCACAACACCTTAAAGGTAAGGAGTTTAGAAAACAATAAGAAGTAACTAGAACAAGTTTGCCTGTAGGCAAATGAACTCATTGGAGCTGCAAAAATAAGTTCTGTTGCCTAAAAATTAACTCTTGACTTACAGATTAATGAGAATCTTTACATGACATGTACGGAGTTTAGAAAATGTACATAGTATAAGAACACAATGCTTGGCAAATGCAGAGCTTAAATTTAGAGTAGAGGGGAAAAATCAGGTCCTGAGTCAAGAAGTGGACGGAACGGAGTGGAGGCTGCCTCACCTTCTCTTTCTTTATTTCAAACATTTCTTTATTGGAATTGAATTATTTTACATAACATAACAGCCTCACCTCCTCTTGAGCACCTCTCGCTTCTCGATACGGTTGAAGAGCTCCTGTTCACGCTCCTTCTCCGTCATCTGCTCCAGACGGGCTCGGTCCTCCTCGTCCCCCATCAGATCGTCCCCGTAGCCGTCTCGGAACTCCTCGTCATCTGAAGAAGAGTCCGACTCCGAGCTGGAGGACGAGCTGTTGCTGTCCGAGTCCGACACCTCTCCTGGGAAGAGCACAACCACACATGAACACATTATTATTAACCCTCTGAGGTCTAAGGCTTTTCAGAGGCTTTTAGGCTGCTTGCACCACCCTAACATTTTCAAGTATTTTCATTTCATATATATATATTTGGGACCTGGAAGGTCTGAGGTTTCTAATGGTGTGACTTATATGTTTCAATGACAAAAACTCACAGAGTTACAGATTTGTTTTTGGAGACACATTGCCCTCTGAAGGGCACTCGGACCTCAGAGGGTTAATCAGACCATACTGTCTTTAGCTCAGGAAGAGGACACCAAGGTACGATGAGATCGGAGAATAGATATTGATATTTCAAATTCTAGATAGGATAAAAATCTTTCACAGAAGACAAGGACAGAACACAATTAGGGTTTTCAGGCTGACTGAGGACTGTGCTGGTGCCCATTCCCACACCTAACCTCAAACCGGCTTAAGTGTTCCCGCCAAAAATCTAAGCATTTGGGAAACGACAAGCTGGTTCGCGATGCAAACCTAAAAATACTTGTTCTTTCCTCCGAAACCCGTGACAACATGGACAGCAGGTTCATCTGAGTAACAGAAGAATAGGAACCTGGTATAAATGCGAACAGTTCACAGGAAAGCACTTCTGGCGCTTGTGCAGTGACCATGTGCAGTAAAGGGTACACACATACTGTTACCATTCTTAAAATCAACACTGATGTTCTCACTGACAGTACCAGACATTTTCTTTTTTCTCTACAAAGTCACATATTAGTACACATCTCCACCAATTTCTTTTAAAATAATGACGGCACTTGAAAACCAGCAGGACATGATGGGTCATATCGCTTTCACTTTCTCTTCCCACAAACTGACACAGATGAGACGCAGTCTGTGATTTTTGCATAGGTCAGCTTTCATTCTTAAGTTTATAGCTTAGCTATAACTGGTTTCACAGTAATATACTTCGATCTCAATTGTGGCAGATTTGTACGGAACCGATGCATTCAAGGCTGTTTAGAACAATCAGAGTGTAGTGGAAAGTGCGCACATCCAGCAAAAAAGCATCAGCAGGTGCCAAATCAAAAAACTGTCACATGTAGGAGCGGGAAAGGATCTGCACACTGCTTGCAAAAGACTTAATTTATTAGGAGCAAGATGCCTGAAGAAGATCTATGATCGAAACGTTGCTCCTAATAAATTAAGTCTTTTGCAAGCAGTGTGCAGATCCTTTCCCGCTCCTACATGTTTAGAACAATCAGCCAGCATTACTTTTACGTAGATCTACCTTATAAGCCAGTGCATGAATAATGTTCGGCATGGGTTGTTTACCATCCCTACCTCATATCTTTCTACCAGTCTCTTCCTGTCATAATCTCTACAGTCATATTCTCATTTAAGGCATAAAAAGCCCATAAAAAACATATATTAATTGAAGTATACTGAAATAATGACGCATGACATGATCATGGATGACATGACAGATAAGTGAATAATCAAACAAGCCAATGAATCAATCAATAAATCCATCCGTCCTTGGGACCTTACCTTCCTCGGGTGCCGAGCTCTCTGCGGAGCTGTCTCCATCTGAGCTGCCTGATGATGCTGCCTTCACCTTCTTCTTGGTGCTGGTGGTCTTCTTCTCCGGCTTGGCCGGCTTGACCTTCTTCTTGCTCTTGGAACCTCCACCGACCGTCCACTAGAAATTACATGAAATGTGTTAATATTATGCAGAAGTGAAAGTTAGTCTATATGTGGACATTATATTTTTACGGTCTATGTCTAAAGTATGTCTATGTCTGTATTTAAAGTATGTTTATGTCTGTATTTAAAGTATGTTTATGTCTGCATAGGAGAGTAAGAAACGTAATTTCAATTCTTTGTATGACCAGTGCATGTTAAGAAATTGACAATAAAACCGACTTGACTTGAAAAAAGCCATGGACCCCGTTAATTCACTAACCCTCCTAGATGCACACATGATGTGAATGCAGTTACATGTTACAACACTGCCACCGTGACATAAGTGACTGTAAGGAACTCCACCAGTGAGGTCATGGGACAAACAGTTAACAAAAGGCTACAAGCACAATACCTTTTGAATGATAACTAGACTACCTGTCATTTTTTTAAAAAAAGACACGGGTTAAGCACAATAAAAATGTTTTAAAAAACCACACCACCTTAAAATGGCATAGGAATGATTGCTATGACGCATAATGATATTGGCTCAAATGTCTCAAAATGTAAGTTGAACATCACAGCTAAAGTCATGAAGCACAGCACAGGACAAAGCACGCACATCCAGGCACTGAACTGGGATCAGGGCCAAAACCGGGCTTTCGAAATTATGCGATATGATCACAGATCAGTCACGCATGACTGTGTCTGATGCATTTTGCACTGACAAGGTACTGACATTCAAACATAAAAAAATCATATCAATTTCGGAATCAGATCGATATTAAGCCAGTGCAAATGGAGAGAGAATCCACAACACCTACATGCCTCATCACCATCACTATTTTTACTAAGACCTAGATAATATAATTACAAAATCTCATATAAACACTAAATACAATATTAATCACTTTCCCATTGCTGTCTGTCAATGTCATCAGCAGAGTTTTAGTACACCCAATGGTCAGAGGAAAAAAGAATCACCATCACAATAGTAGTGATGGCAGCCTGGCACAGCGCACCGGAACACATTTTAAACCATCAACAGCGGAAACCATAAAACCACTGTTCCGAAGTTTGCTTTAGTGCGGGAAAAATCATGTGACATATTACGTATGAAACAGTAAACTGCTTCAATTTTCCGAAAGTGGGTCTGCCTAGCAGGTTGCAGTTTAGAAATTTCATGCAATTGACTGTCATTACGTCTCAATTTATTGATAGACTATTAGACAGCATCATCATAAGTTATGAACACAAAAAGGAGAGGAGAATTCTGACGTGCAGGAACACTATTCTGATCGCCCCCCAATTTTTATTTTTTTTAAATGTGCCATCATTTCATGCATTCTATGTTGTCTACGCCAACCTCATCAGTAACATGTCAAATGTCTGGAATCTGGTGTGCAAAAATATGAGCTCAACACAATATTTTCGACATCCACACTCGTCGCAGATAATGAGGAGATATCATCAACTTGTCAAATTTGCAAGGTTGCATTTAATTGCAAACATGGCATTTCACCAAGAGATCGCCCTGTTATTGAAATTTCAAGCACTAACCCAATTTTAGAAACGATGTGCCTAAATGGTTAAAAAAGCCCACCACTGCTAAATAGATGTAGAAATTAGGGGTGGGCGGTAACCGCGGTATAATATCGTGTGCGGTATTTTTTCATCAATGATAGAGATTTTGTGTCATACCGTCTACCGCAATAGCGCATTGCGTCCTGCACACTCGCAGAGGAATAACAGCAGCACAGGCATTTCATTAAAAACTACTCAATACAAAATGTGTAATGTAGGCTACAATTGTTTGCAATTGTATGTTATGCCAAAACATTTCAATTCTGGAGTGTAAATTTACTTTTAAGGCTGTAAAAGTTTAAAAATGTGTTTTCAAATTATTTGAATGACAAGAATTCCCACATAGATAAAACAACGTCTGACCAGTCATTTAAAACAATAAAATGCAAAAAGTGGTCTTTTGGTCATTTAGCCACAAAACGCTTAATTTTTTCATATTATACACAATGTACAATACCGTGATATATACCGTGATATATACCGTGGCTAAAATTATACCGAGGTATACATTTTTGGCCATACCGCCCACCCCTAGTAGAAATCCATGCAACTTCAGGAAAAGGAATTTGCTTATGGTTGACAGGCTGAGATTTACTGATTTTGATTGGCTGTCTTAGTAGCTATTGAAGTTATTGACAGCAACGGCCAATTCAAAATTCGACAACTCTGTAGCATCAAGCCTTTCCACAACCAGCCATCTTTATAGTGTACTTGCAAAACCATCAAAGGTGAAAGGAACCAAGCAACAGTAACAACCTGTGGTAAATCCAACTGAAACAGAACAGCAGCTTTGTAGCTCATGCATTTCTTTCAGAAAAGAGGTAATCAAAAGCGTGCAGAGCTTGCACAGCCAAGAAGCACAACCCTACTGAGGAGAGATGACATTTTTGCCTTTATTTGACGGCTGGAAATGACTTGCCACAAGGATGGGCGGGTGGCGGAAGTATGCAAATTATTTTGAAGGGGAGGAGCAGGCATCATTCCAAAAAAATCACAAGGCACCATTTGCAAATATCTGTCATGCAGTATGGCATGTTGCACTTCAGTACACTCCAACTATTCATCATTAGTCTCTGCATTGTTTAGCATTCCCTCACTCTATTGGTCTACATCACTGCAAAGTACTCTCATTCATTAAGCAAGTCATCAGGAACTGGTCATTATGGCGTTTTGTAATATGCAAACATCCCTCCACAGTGAAACGAAAATACACAAGATGACCACCGCACACTTCCCAACCAGGGAATCATGAAGACGAAGGCATGTCGAAAAGCTGTTACATGGAGCTTAACCTACACCACACACAGACTTCCACCCTGTTATTATCTGCTGCAACATACACAACATTGAGCCCAGTCCATGACGATATCACACATAAAAAGCGCGGTGACCATAGGGCTGGGCGATTGATCACATGGAATAGAACGTCAATTGACAGCTATTCCTTGATAGTGATGAAGCACAAGACAACTCATTTCTTCAAACTAATCTTATTGTGTTTTCACTATTGCACATTTTCATGCCTCTCATTGTGCATTTGTACTGTAAGCTCAAAGCACACTGAACATGTGTCATGTGATTCCACCCAGTCCAGTAAAATGATAAGCAATTTTGAATTGAAATTCTACTGTCCAGTCTGAACCACAATTGTGCATAGACATGAGCCAATGAAGAGGATATTGTGATTGTTGAGTTTTCTGCCCTAGTGCCCAGCCCTAGATTGGTACATGGCACAGTGAGTACAGAGGACTGTTGGTTAGTTAGTTAGTTAGTTAGTGTACCTCATCATCGCTGTCGGAGGTCTCGGAGTCCGAGGAGGCGGCAGGCTTGGAAACGGGCTCCTCCTGTTCATCTGAATCTACCCTCTTGCGCTTGGCTAAGGACAGCAGCTCCTATGGAGAAGATAGGGGATGACAAAAATATTACTTACAACGACCCAGAATGAATGCAAAGAGACCAGCATAGACATCAGACAGACAGACAGACCAGTGTTTCCCATACATTGAGGAAACTATGGCGGCCCGCCATAGTTTAAATTTGGCCGCCATAGTTTCGAAAATGTAAAAAAAAAAAAAAAAAAAAAAAAAAAAAAGATTTTTTTTTTTTCCCTTTTTTTTTTTCTTTTTTTTACGATTTCCGTTTTTGTTAAAAACGATTTGAATTACGATTTCCTTCGCATTTTCCTCCTGGAGTAAATACATCCTATAGAGAAAACCACAAGTGCTTGAAAGACAGAGGGATCAAAAGCCTAGTCAAGTTATTGTAGTTAACTTGGGTTTGGGAGGAGCAATACAAAAACCTTCAGAGAAGGGACAGTTGGGATGAGTTTACTAACACTCCCCAGGCTTTGTTTTACATTTGTAATGAGTTAGGTGACAGGCCTTCATTGACACGGCAGAGAAGACATCGGGCTGCATATAGAAATGAATGTGTAATGAATGTGAATATACAAACCCCAACTCCGATGAAGTGGGGACGTTTGGTAAACAGTGAATAAAATCAAAATGCTATCATTTTCAAAACATTCAATCTATTCATTAGATGGAGAATAGTGAAAAGACAACATATTAAGTGTTAAAACCGAGAAAAAATATTGTTTTGGGGGACATATGTACTCATTTCTAATTTGATAAATCCAACACGTCTCAAAAGAGTTGGGACGGGGACAATAAATGGCAGCAAATGTCGAGGAAGACTAAAAACAAAACAAAAGACAACACTTAACAGTTAAATACATTAACTGGTGAGATGATTTTATATAAGAAACAGTGTTAATTCCTATCTTGGACATGATTTCACCAGCTTAAATGGTGGGTGTACTCCTTGTCATGTTTTGCAATGTTTTCCTTTCTGTAGTGCTTACAGTGTGACAGGTCTTGACCAAAAACCCACCATTTTATCACCTGCTGGTCCTTATGATGGAGCCAAACTGTTAAAACATAGTAGAGAATGCAATTTGACCTTACTATGTGACAGTAATCGAAGATCTCCCTTCAAAATATAATGCATGAGTAGCTTTTCATGCTGTTTAAAACCCATTTATACCATTCAACACTGTATTTAACTCTACAGATGAGTCAGAACATCTTAACCAATAAACTACTGCACCCGCATGCCATCATGGAGGCTGACTTTTGAAGCTAGCACTAACACAAGTTGGATGGTCCATTTTCACTGTAGCACAGGATGTGCAATGCTCTATTATTGTCAAAAAGAATGGACTTCTACAACTTCTGCTGACTTCTGTAAGCAAAGGACAGTTTCCCATGTCTTCTGGGTCTATTTCAAGTGAGCTCAGGTGCTTAGGAGAATGTTACACCCCTGTATCATTTTCATGCATTAAGCATTCTTAATATGGTCAATTTTCAATAGCCCTAATTCCTGGAGTGCTAGAGTGAGACTACAGCCAATATATATTTCATGATGTCATGAACCTATACAATGATTTTATTAACAAAAATATGTCTTATATACACTCAATCATGGTAAATCAAAGGGAATTCAAAAATGTATGTAATAACTATGGTAATTATTCCCTTTGCATCTTTAATTCTGAGTGACTCAGCCTCTCTGTGATGATCTTATACCTGGACACCTATATTGTCCGTCAGTACAATTCATTTTGAAATGTTCTTCTTTGTTGTTTTATCTTATTTGGATGTTTACTAAATTTCACTGATCCCCGTCCCAACTCTTTTGAGACGTGTTGGATTTATCAAATTAGAAATGAGTACATATGTCCCCCAAAACAATATTTTTTCTCGGTTTTAACACATAATATGTTGTCTTTTCACTATTCTCCATCTAATGAATAGATTGAATGTTTTGAAAATGATAGCATTTTGATTTTATTCACTGTTTACCAAACGTCCCAACTTCATCGGAGTTGGGGTTTGTAGACATAATGTGTAATATGTTGTTCAGCCCTTTTAATGGGATGAATTTTGAAAAACTGGCCCTGTGAGCAGCACCCCTCATGTAGAATGTGTACGCCTATGTGTGTGTGGGGAAAAGGCACAGCCTACCCTAGACCCTTTTTGTCTATGCGATAACAATTTCACAGTATACTACTCTTACATTCTTACTGTATCTCTGCTCCTATTTTGTTTTATTATTTTTTTCATTACATAGACCCCTGCAAGAGAGAAACTGTGTTGTAACAGAAATGATTCACTGTACTGCATTTTTAAACAAATATAAATAACAATGTACTACTAATATCATTGGGTAAAATGTTATGTAGCCTTTTTTCTCAAAATATAAATGGCTGAAATGTAGGCCTAGTCCAGTGTTTCTCAAACTTTTTCATGCTTAGGACCACTTCCCCCCCCCCCTCCTAAAAAATGTTCAGGTACCACCTGTGAACTGAACTGACAGTTGAAGGGTGCTTATTTGACAGTGCTAATTTCGATGCAATGTATTCACATTACAAGCCTGCCTTTTTGTGGTGAAAATAATACTTCAGCTGTGTTTAGCTTTGTAATTGTGTGTTACATATATAGCCTACTTCTAGCTAGTCTTGGAAAAGTAGAAATCCCCTCGTGGACCACCTGAGCACTGTCGCGGACCACCAGTGGTCCCCGGACCACACTTTGAGAATGACTGGCCTAGGCCTATAGTTTCTCCATGCGCCAATGTCATACTGTACTCATTGTTTAGCCATTTTGCATTTACACTGCGTGAATACAACCCCCCCCCCCCCCCCCGGCGTAAAAGGACACCCCCACACAAGGCCCGTGTGAAAAGACNCCCCCCCCCAGNAAAAAAAAACCCGGCTGCCCCCATAGTTTCCAAAATTTCTGTGGGAAACACTGCAGACAGACAGACAGACACACACACAGAAAAAAACAGACAGACGGAAACACAGATAAAAAACAGAGCAATTCTAGCATTATGACGTTGGGATGACAATACAAAAAAGTGTGCATATAATACAAAATATTTGCACACACACATTTTTAGAGACGCTTTCTGAATGGTAGGCATATTGGGGCAGTGGTGGCTCAGGTGGTCTAAGTGCCTGCTTGGTAACCAGAAGGTAGCAGGTTGGAGCCCCGCTCTGTCTAACTCCATCAGCGTGTCCTTGAGCAAGACACTTCCCCAAATTACTCCTGGTGGCAGGGTGGTACAATGCGTGACAGCCACTGCCACTGGTCCGTGAATGTGAGTGTTAATGGGTGAATGCGAGGCATACAATGTACAGTCAAGCGCTTTGGGCGCTAGGAGTGGTGGGGCGCTATATTAATGCACTCCATTTACCATTCTATTTAGGTGTCTTAGGTAGAGTAGGCACTAAATGCATCAGTTTATCATAATGTGCAGAGTCCTCATACAAAACAGTCACAGGTGACAGGTATGCATTTCTCATCATGAAGGCCAACAATATTGCATAGCAAGATGAACTCAGCTTGACCGTACAATAGTGAAACATTAGGCCTAAGGTCACATGCAGCATATACATATACAGCAGATAAATGTGCACAACTACATACAATGGCTATATACAATAAGGGAATTGGATGCGCAGGTTAACAATAATGACAAACATGAATTCTGAATCATACAACAGCAGTAGCATGAACCCAACTGGACTAAGCGTTATGTTGCTTTCAGAATGAACAATGGAATGCAGCAAACATACGGTAGGTCGTATCCCTTCGTATGCATTCTTTACTACAAAACAGTGTCATTTCCCAAGAGAACGTGAATAGCACTGTAAACATTGTGGAAGCGGCAAAACGGTTGTGCTTCGGTGAATGGCCTTCAGATTTCCTTGGAGGCTACTGCTATCCATTGCTAGGGCTATCAAGTGGTGTTGTCAACACCGAAATAGAACTTCACCTAGCCGTCCTGACGTCATTAAACAGATAAGGTGCTAAATCTAGGACAGGCACTAAATGAGATAGGAACTGTATTATCCCTTCACCATGGTCAGTGATACAGTGTGAAACATTTATTTCAGGTGAAACGTTGAAACGTTAGTTCCCTAGGCCTGTGGCGGGGTGTTTTCTTCAACTAGGGGCTAGTTACCCACCATGCTAACCTCGCTTGGTGCTGGACTTGCTAACGTTAGCTACCAAAAATATTTCGCTGCCATTATATTGCTAGCTAGCTAGTGCTAGGGGAAACTGGGGCATTGCATTTCAAATGGTAAAGACAGCATTTTTACCTGATCCAGATTATCATCACTTGCACTATCTTCTGAGTCGGAATCAATTACGACCCGGCCTTTCCGTTTCTTTACATTCACCATGATTAGCTGTTTGGCAAGCTTTCGGTGTGTGACGCCTGTGTGTATTTATTAACGGCGGTAGCTCCGCAGTCCTCCACACAAAGGCGCTAGAGACCAAGTGAGCATGCGCTTGTTGTCCTACAACCTACAACGTCACTGACAAATCAGGTCATGTTCCTATGTGTCAAAAATCTGATGCGCCACAATGTCAAATTAAACGTTTAACGGGTTATATTTCTCATTTTGCGTAATACCACTCTATGCATCTGTATGTAAATGTGTAATGACCCACTGAAGAGCCCAGGTGTCTCAACTGCGTATATTTTAAATGTCTCTGATCGGATGTTTTCAGCTGTGCGCACTGAAGTTCAGGATAGGGATGATGAACTGGTAAGTATATATATATATATATTTTTTAAATGAGTCTTATATTTACCAGACATATATTACATAAATGTGCACACGGAGACGGGTAATTACATGGTTATTCTGGCATAGTTATGGTTTTGATTTTGATAGGCCTTCTTTGTTTGTTTTACAAGAGGTGCCGCCTTCGTTCTGAGACTGAACGTGGCCAAAGTTGCAGACAGGTTTTCTGCAATGTAACCACAGATTGGTGTATCATTTAATTAATTGGAATTTGTTTGTGCGTTTTATGATAGCGAATGAGTGGAGATCCACTGGAACCATCGGCATTTTGCTCGAGACTTTTGCACGATAACCCTAGAATTATGCATAATTTGGAACTGATATCAGTGGTTGAGTTTCCAGGAACATAATAAGAGGACGGACCAACTGTGTCGTCATATCCGGTCCCTTGGTGGCGTCTGATGGATCTGACCTGTGCTCATGCAGTTAGTAAAATAGATATTAAATGATTTGTACGAAGTAATGTACACAACTGACAAAACCATACGTGGAAATATTAACGTAGGTTTTTATCTGTCAAGTGATCGACAAATGCCTTTGTACCACTGGTGAGTAAGTATGAAATGACCTGAACTGTTTTGGCTACGTTCCGCGTGTGTGTGTGTGTGTGTCCTCAGACTGTATTTGAGAATTAGCAAGAAAGTGTGTGTGTGTGTGTGTGTGTGTGTGTGTGTGTGTGTGTGTGTGTGTGTGTGTGTGTGTGTGTGTGTGTGTGTGTGTGTGTTTCTTAAATGAGAACCACAGGGATTGTCATGACTGAAAATTGTTATTTATGTCCACAGATAGTCTGCTATTAAAGGGAAACTCCAACATGACCATGGCGAGAAGTGGAATCATGGCCTCAGGCCGATTGCTTTGGGCATCTCCAAAACCACTCGTACAGACAACTGTCGCACCTTCTTGGTCTGTGATACTGAGTAGGTCAGCTCACCGAACAGGGTACCGGCGGCCTGGACAGCCCAAGGACAATAGATTCTTTTGGCAAAGGATCAATTTCGACTTCTCCAAGGGTGTTGCAGGAGTAAAGAAACACCTGGGACTATTGAAAGAGGAAGTAGTGCAGCATTGGGAAGGACCAGAGGGCAAGCCTCTTGTCAACAGCCTGCTGGAGCAGACACGGGTACTTTGGGAATTCCGTGGACCAGACAGTCTGAATCAGTGGGTTGTGTCCTGTGACCAGGAGATCGGAGGCCGTAGTGAAGCTTACTTGAAGCTGGGCAGGAACAACACCACTTGCATGTTGTACGGCACGCTGAGCTCTATTCCTCCAAGGGATGGCGAAACGCGATATAGTGGATACTGCTCCCTGCGCTCCAAGCAGCTTCTTGTGAGTGAACTCAGATTGATTTGGTGATAAGTCATTGTGTCACAACATGTTGCATTACATACACTTAGTTCATGCTTTTACTTAGTTATTACAGCGCATTGGTTAGTCCCTGGAGCAATGTGGGATCAGGTTGTCATCTTACAGGCACTTCAGACATAGCCTTCTGGCAGGTTGGGTTAACTTTGAAGCAGAAACCCTCTGATCCGAAGACCAAGTCCCTTGCAGTTAGAGCACAGCTGTCTGCCATATTCATATGGCGTGTTCAGCAGCAGTAGGACCAACAATGATTCAACTGTTTCTAATAGCTCATAATCATATCACACACCATTTTTCTATTGGTCTGTCTGTCCCCAGCCGCCACCTGGCCTCTGTCCTGTGCCACAGGCTGTCCCAGTCTTTGTAAAATTGTATCCTCCCATGGAACTCAGTCTTACTGGACATTTCATATTGCCAATGCAGCTGTACCTGGTGACTAACATCACTTAGCATAATAAACTAGTAAACTTTTTGCCTGCGACTAAAGTTAAATATCCAATCTCACATCAACTGGTTTATCAGGCTAAACATCACTCACTACTCTGTGTCCTATCATGCAATATTGAACTACGTCTTATGGCACTGGCCCGCTTTCCCATGTTTGTGCTTTAACTGTCCATTGCAATTTGCCACTGTGTCATGGTTTTGGCTTGTAATATAATATGTGCAGGACAGTGGGTTACTTGTGCAGTATAATGCACTGACCGTAGATTAATGAAGCTGGTCAGTCCACAGGACAGTCCATAAAAGGGTTTGGATGGTACACAGGACAACAGATGGGTTGCACTGGACAAGCAGCACACAAGACAGTATCATGCAAGACTGTTTTCACTGTCTGCTAATCTTTTGTGAAAAGAATATGCGTATGCTAAACGAGTTAAAAACTAAGTAATGTGTATCTCAATCAAAGTACAGGTCCTTCCAATCACACGTTGTTATAAAAACACATAGTAACTTTGTAGCACTTGTTTATGCTTGCTTGTTATGCTTAAAGGGACAGTTTGGTCAATTTCAACATGCAGTTGTAATGCTCACACTACCCTGGACTTGTCAGTGCCTGAGATTTTTTTTTCTTCTTCTTCAGCCGTGTCCGAGATCCTGGTCATTGTAATGGGGGCAGCTCTTTGTGTACATTTCAAAAAACGTTTTTATTTATTCCCAAAAAGTTTATAAAACATCAGCAGACAATTAGCAAACAGCAGTACCTTTTGGGAAAATATTTGGAGTTGGCCTATGTTTCATTTTTTAAAAATGTAAACAAACGCTGCCCCCATTAGAATTGCTCATATCTCGGAAAAGGCTGAGCCGAAAAATGTGGCATCACCAGGTACTGACAAGTCAAGGGTAGCGTGAGCAATACAACGGCATGTTGAAATTGACCAAACTGTCCCTTTAACATTATTGTGTGGTTGTTCTAAAACCAAGCCTATTCCCTCTTATTGCAGGGCTCATTCGACAGCAAGAAGCACTATGACCTGTCCGACTTCAACACACTGCACTTGCGTGTGCGTGGAGATGGGCGACCTTGGATGATCAACATTGGACTAGAGAACTACTTTTCTCATCAGCAAGATGACATCTATAGCTATTTCCTATACACGCGAGGGGGCCCGTACTGGCAAGATGTTAAGGCATGTAGTATGCACAAATAAAACGTCTGCCCTCTCTGTCAATGCACTTTAGGCATAAAACCTTTTTGTAGATAAATAACCTTTTTTTGCTCTAATTCAACAGATTCCATTCTCCAAGTTTTTCCTGTCCAGTCGTGGCCGAATACAGGATGACCAGCATTATCTAGCACAAGACAAGGTGAGTTAGATGATCTCCATCCCATTACATTTACCTGAAGTGAATAAAGGGGGGTTGCTTTTTCTGAGACTGAGCCCAAGAAGTTCATGAACATCCGATCAACAAACAACTAGTCGTTTTAAACAGAGGAATGTTTCAGTGTAAGTATTGTCCACCATAGTTTTCAATGGAAACATTAACCTAGTAAACTTGCGCCACCCGCTGGCGGTAAAAAAAAATATTTTATTTTTTAAACCTGCCACTGGTCTAGCCTTGATCTGCCAAGTTGCCCTGAATCTGGCAAACCAATCACAACGCAGAGATTTGTTTTGAATCAAAGGGGGCAGCAGACATTACGGTTTGAAAGACAACGGGATGTTCACATCAACAATCTTCGGATGTATCATTCATCGGGGCTAGACTAAATTAAACATCCGATCTCACATTTAGTCTGGTTTATCAGGCTATGGAAACATAGTATTTCCCGGGACAACTGACCCCTTTGTCCCTCCATGTCGGCTTCCCTGCACAATACTATGTTTCCATTTAAAACTTTGGTTTCTCTCAATGTGCCCATGAAATTACCGGAGAAAGCGAAGTAGTCACTGTTAATAGACCTGTTATAAATTACGTGTGTGTGTGTTCTGATGTATAATAAAGTAATTGAAGCTTCTTTTCCCCCCCACCCTCCATTCAGATCAACACAATTGGATTCACCTTGGGAGACAAAGCGGATGGCCCATTCCAGCTGGAGATTGACTTTATTGGAGTGTCTAATGACACAGCCCACACTGAGGACTTTGCTTATGAGATGTATAAGAGAAACCCACAGGTGTAACATCTGATTATCACCTCAAACACAAGTCTTTATAGAATGATGACCAGGAGAAATGTACTCTAGCCACATATTTATTGTGACCATTTTCAGAATAAAAGCACTGAATATCAAAAAAACAATTCTTCCCAATGTACCGGTCAAGTCAGCAGCAAAAGCAACAGAGTAAGACTTCTTTTCAGTCAAAAGGCCAAAATATATACAATGAGTGCAATGACGTAAGGAAAGGAATACAGTAATAAAACAGCGGTCAAGGGCAAAATGTACAGAGATTCTATGAACAGGGACAAACAAAAAGGCCAGAAGCTGCAGCGAGAGTTAGGTCATGACGATCCCTCTCCTGCTTCCAAGCATCTGCTCCTTCTTCTGCTTCCTGACTTCGGTGTGTTTCACACGCCGCTCATCCCTGCAATAAGAAAGACGTGTTAAACAACAACAGAGCGGATGGGCTCTCAGGCATAGACAGTCCAACACAGTGCTCAGGGGTTGTTAAAGTTTGGAGTTTGGAAATCCAAAATAAAAACAACTAGCAGACACTCAAAGGGTATCCAAAAGAAGAAGGAAATGCATTAAAAAGCCTGTGGTTAGCTATTATCAAAATGCTTGTTCATCTCAGAAATATTTGTCAGAATGCACCAATCTACCACTAGATCAGTCATGGTGGTGATGCAAAGGACATACAAGAGCACACACTGCAGTCCTGGATTTACCATTCTTCCAGTAAACATAAGTGTATTCTCAGTACCTCAGTCACACCAACTCATTTTAAAACACAAGATAGTACATCAAACTTGCAGGAATTCTGTGGCTCACCTGGTTTGCACTTTGTGCTGCTTGTAGTTCTGCTGGTGGGGAGGCACGGTCTGGGACTTGTTCAGTGTGTTGTCCTGAGTCTCTCCAAATGGCTTGAGTTTTCCTGTTCAAAAAACAGTATACAAGTATTTTGTTACACCTCTGCCTACAAATCTAGAAGACACACTGTTCTCTGGTCTTCCATTCACCGCAGATCATTTGTGTGACAACGTTTGAAAGGACTGACCGTTTTTGAATAAATTTCGTATTTAATAAAGAAAACTGAACTGGCTAACATAATGAAGCCAACTGTAAAGAATCATTGGTATCTGTTTTGGTGTGCAGTTAACTTGTACCCTGTTTTCACTGAAATACATCTTTGAGGGGGGCCAGGTAAATTTGGGACTCACCGGTGTGGGGTTTGTAGGTCAGTGGTCGGGACAGGCTGGCCTTGAGGTCAAAGGCATTCTTCTTGGTGCCACGTGGCGTAGTGGACACGCTGGTGTTCCCACTGAACACAAATGGTGTAGTAGCTGTGGAGACAAGAGGCATTAGTTAAGCACATATTCATCGTTTTGCAGTTATGAGACTAGTAGCACCTTTGACTAGCTAATTTTTGGGTGGTCTGTTGGCTTTAACCACATAGCAATGCTTTTCTCTACCTGAAGATGTAACGTGTCGATGTGTGAAGTCTGTCTCTTGTAATACGTCTGGTCATTGATTAAACTCACTTAATCTAAACATGACAGTCTAGTTAGGCAGTCACCATGATGGGATTGGGAGCTTGTTTGCAGGTGTTCCCTCAACTTTTGTGTTTACTGTAAGGGTCGTGGCCTGAATCAATTCAGAACAGAAGTTTACCTGGAGTTTTACTGATGTTGAGGACTGAAGTGTTTGCTCCAGTCTTTTGGACTGTGGTGGATTTTCTTGCTGGTGTTGATGAAAGAGTGACGTGAGGAGACATGCGAGCTGGAGTCTTGATGAGGGAACCCTTGTGTTCATTGTCCTGTGTGGCGCGGGAGAACCTGAGAACATCAAAGCACACAATAAGCATCTCATTTCATCATACTTTTAATACTAACCGATATGACATTGTAAAGAGAGGTAATGTGAACATAAGTTTGTTACTTGAGTTCATTTGATGGGGACAGCTACATACTGTGAGACAACAACCCAAAATGAGTGCAACAACCCAAAATGAATTAATCAATTAAGAAACATTCCTGCAGTCAACAAGTCATTACCATTCAACATTGTAAATTATCATTCCGTATTTTCAGGCCAGTCACAGCGCAGATCAACTTCCAAAATACAAAGCTGCTGTGTCTCAGCAGGAACCACCAGTCCAAAGAGATCTTTACCTGACATTGATCTTAGCAGTGGAGGTTACAGAGGGCTTGAAGATGGCACTGCCCTTCAGTGCTGGTTTGCCGGCGGAGAGCTGGGTGACTCTGCGCTTGTCTGGCACTGGTTCCTTCTTCTGGGCAGCAGGGCTGAACAGAGAACTTCTGCCTACCTTTGGTTTCTGATTCACAAATGAATGAAAGGATAAAAGATTAAAAACATTTATGGCTGGAGAAAAAATCTTATGAACTCCTGCAACAAAGGGAAAAAACATCTCATCTACATCTCAAACTACTGCACCATTATACTGTATGTTTGAAACCGCTTTCATTTGAGTTTACTCACAGCCTGTGCCACGACATCAGTGGGTTTGGGGTTGGTCTTCATTTCTGTGGATTTCAAGCCGGTGGTCTCGGAGAGAGCCTGAAATAGTTAAGGTACCAGTGAACTTACTGATGAAAAAAAATAAAATGCGGACATTGAAAGCATGGAACTTTAACACACACACACACACATTTCAGTGAGATGAAAGCACATCAATAAATTGCATCAAAATAAGACACTAGAGTACACTGCCCATCCATATTATTTAGTCACCTTCAGTTCCTTCACGGTGTTGCTGAAGGATTCAATCGTCTTGTTCTTCCTCTGAACATAAGCATCAATGGACTCCATCCTTTTGAAATGGGCTTCGTGCAATTTCTTGAAGTCTGGAATAGTTGAAAGAAAAACTTATTATCCCGCACTCATGGTAATAGCAGATAAATGTAATAACACAAGCCATAGACTACGCGTTACATCGTAACCCTGGCCCTCACCAGATATGTGTGGTTCTGCAAACCTTGGATTGGCCTTACTAGGCAGAACCACAACACCTAGAGAGAGTCTATGGGGTATTTAAGAGAAACCTGGCTCAGTAGTGAACAAGCCTTAGTGCAAGCCTATGTTATAACCGTACTGTCACCAAAACTGCAATGGCTAATCTGTTTCTTTAGGCTCTCGGTACCGTCATAGCAATGTTGTTATGATGTAGTTGAGTATTTTCAGCAAATAGTGAATAGGCCCGCCTGCTACTCCATCTGCAGTAAGCCTACATTAACCTTGAGGTTGTGGTATATCATCTATTAGAAGAACTCTGAGTCTTCATTTTCTTAACAGAATGACACTTATGGGTCATGTATTGCCATGTTTACCACTTCATGTAGGTTAACTTAATCAGGTTAATCAGTTAACCATGTCCTGGATTACTCCACGTTAATTATCCTACATGATGGGTACTACAAATGTAAGACAAAGCAGCAGGATGAAGTGACTTACTTGGTGTAATGGGTCTCTTGGCTGCCTTGGCCTTGCTCATCAGTCGTGGGATCTTGCCACCAGGTCGTGGCAAAGGCTTCTCTTCTCCTGCAAGGAGCAAGCATCAGAGAATCAATTAACACACAAATACCAAGTTTGGGGGAAATCAACTATATAAGGTTATGTGCCTGTAGCCAAGCCAACGTACCCTTTGTAGAGGCTTCAGAATGTTGCGTTGTGTTGCTTGCAGGTTCAGATGCTTGCTCTGGTTTGTTTTCCTTTTCCACCGCAGGAGGGGCTGCAGCCTCTGTGGTCTCCAAGGAAGTCCTTTTCCTCTTGGAGCTCCGTCTCTCCTCAGGTTCACTCAAAGGCTCCTCACTCTGTTGGCATCAATTGTGCACAGATAGATGGTGTGAATACCATGTGTTTCCTTGAAACCACTCTATGCATGTCACCCACACAAAACACCATGGTTATGTTATTTATGATGGGTCATGATAAGAAAGGACACACTCCTGTCATCTTACATTCACATGTCTTGGTGACTGTGTCGACTCATCTTTGTCTGCAACATCTGCATGCTTCCTTTTGGCAGTCTGCCCTCTGCCTCGACGCTTTGTGACAAAGTCTGCTTTTTCCTCCACTGGATCACTGGGAGTAGGAACACTGTGGTCCTCAGTATTGGTGGTCTCCTCATCTCCCTTGTCTTTCTCCTGGTCAATGGACACACAGGGCCACAGACACAGATACAGACATCAGCATACAACTAAGTGTGAGTGAAAACCAGACTGTATGGGACACATGTCTATGGTGAAAACAGCCATTGAGAGTTTATTTTTTTATTTTTTAAATGCAACTTACAGCATTGGGGAGACCGCCCTCTTGTTGTTCGTAATGTTGCTTCAATGCTTTCAGGAGCTTGTCAGCCTGCAATTAAAACAAAATATGATTACAACAAACAAACAAACACACACACACACACACACACCGTCTAAACAAAAACATACACTGGGAGAGTTGCAGGCACAACAACCCAGCATAACCTTATGCTACTGTTTACGTTTCTTGCTAGCCTTACAAGTTGCACTCGTATCTCCATTGTTGTGTTGCTCAGCATCAAATGCAACCACTGACTTGTGTTACTGTATCATTGAATGCAACCCAACAAATAAAAGCACTAATGTTTTTTCCGCCGTTATTACATGGATCCCAAAGCAAATCATACATAACGATGATTAGCCATAATGCATGACCATGTTTCACTTCGAAACGTTAGTGAACCACATCTACCTTTAAATTAGCCTTGAGCCCAACTTCTTTAGCGAGACGTCGCAAATCAGCATACTTCAAATTATCCAAGTCCATCGTTTGTTTGAACAAAACCCCAAAAAACAACTGTATTCTTGATCGAGGGAACACGTCTGTCCAACTCTAGATGAGCGTTGTGATGTGAATTTGTCTTCTTCTGTTGGTTGCGAGTTGATGGACCAAAGGCGACTTTTAAACATTACCGCTCCTTTGCATTGATTGGGTGGAAATGTCATTACGTCATTACCTCCACCCAGAGCCCCAACCACTGACGTGTATAGTATAACTGGACTGCGGATGTTCGATGTGTTGTGAAGCAACGGCTGGGGGCGGGACATGGGACGATTTTTGGGCGGAAGAAGGAAGTAGAGCGCCTTTTTCAGTTGATTCTCTATGGTGGACTTGAAGCCATATAGTTCCTAGGCAATTCTTGCCGAGTCGGCCCTGTTTCGTTAAAACGGTAGTCTACCCCGCCCCTCCTCCCAAACAACCCAGATATTTTTTTCGGGCTGACCCCTTTATTTATTAAGAAAGCTATTAAAATAGTTTAAATATGACCAATGAGCATGGCTATTTGGGTTGATTGGCAGTTGCCATTCTTTAGAATTATTGTTTTTGATTGACAGGCAGGCCGTTGTCAAGGAGAAAGGGCGAGTCTCGCGGCGTCTCCAGGGAAGCCCCCTCCCTCCCCTGCTGCATTACTTTCAACCAGCTCTGCTTTCAACAGCTTCATTACTGCGATGGGTTATTTAATTTTGCGTACACTTTCTCCCACAAATATGCGTTGTTGTACTTTTGGATGTACTTCTCCGTACTCTGTAAGGACCTCTGCCAGTTTTGCGCGGTAAGTAAAATAAAAACATGTATATACGTGGCTGATTGACAAAATGACTGAGCTTTGTTAAACAAACCACGTACGACAATGCTAGTTGTTATTAGCCCAAGACAGCATGCTGATCTTTCAGTGTTTGATGATCTGTCGGCTTGTCAAGTAACTTAATTATATTTGAATGCCTTCCCCACACACAAACAATAATTTATTCCCCATTGCTTTTGAAAGCAAAATGTGTCTGTTTGGCGTGAGAGTCAGGTGTAATTCCCTCCTTCCATACCGTAGCCAAGTCCTTACATCAAGATGAGTAAACATTTCACTACCATTCTGGCACTATGCTGGCCAGTGGCCACATCGGGAAAAGCAACGTAGTCTGCTGTGTTCCTCGTCAACTGTTAAATATTGTTTGTTTCTGTGTTGCCCAAATTGCTAGTTGGTGATGAAATGATGGTCATTGGTACGTTCGTTTTCAGTATGCAAATTGCGTCATTATGTTGACCTGTACTGTGAGTGACGAGTGCATAGTGTGTAATGCAAATTTGTGTCATTAATGTTTAATTGTAGGCCTACTGACGAGTGCATTGTGTAGTAAACATTTCCCCATCCTCATGTGACATGAGTTTCATTCTGTAGGCAAACAACAAACCACACTTCACACTGGAAAAACCAGAGCCAGGACTCACTGTCAGGTAAGTAAAGTTTCAAATCCTTAAAGTATGCTTCCTGAGTTAAGACCAGAGACCTTCCAATGTAAAAGCTAACACCATCATCTGCTTACTCTGCATGTGTTTATATATTAGTAATAAAATAGTAATGAAATATAGTCCAGGAAGAAAAGAGATGCTGAGGCACTCAAGGTTGCAATATTTTTACTTTTTTATTTGGCTACAATGCCTAAGCGTTTCGGCCCTCAGGGCCTTCTTCCGGGCGTATCAAGCTTGTATCCTTGATACGCCCTGAAGACGGCCATAAGGACCGAAACGCCGTAGGCATTGTAGCCAAATAAAAACGTTTTTTTTTTAAAAGAATTGCCAACCTTGACTGCCTCAACATCTGTCCTCCTGGACCAAGTTTGAGAGCCTCTACACTGATGAGCACCAAGGAAAAAAGGTGAAGACCCAGAAGCACTCCAATTACCTGCTTGTGAGTAATGAAATATATGTTGTTCTCATCACCCTTCGTTTGTCATCATTTTCTTTACAGATGGTCTGAAAATGTACAGTAGGCTACACGCAGCAGGTTTCACCATAGTCAACATCATCAAGGTTGGTCACTCCGACCTTGAGAAGAGGCCCCATAAGAGACACGGACAAGGGACCAGCCACTGTTGCCAGTGCACACAACTGAGGACCGACCAGCCTGCTGCCATCTATGATGCTATATAGTACCCGGTATGTAACATTACACTACAGACTCAGCCAATGCTTTCATCCAAAGCTTATCACTTATTTTTACATGTGCCTCCAATTTTGAAGGGACAAAAAGTAATTGGACTGGATAAAAGTATACATCAAGCGTAGAAAAACTCTTAGCATTTTGTCAGTAGCCACTATCTTCAATAATTACAAGGGTACCAATTCTATTGACAGATATGCATGCCCACACCATGAAACTACCACCCCATGATTTTCACTGATTAGGCAGCATGCTTTTGAAACATGAGCAGCCCATCTCCTTATCTATTGTGTTTTCTTCCCATGAACCTAAGGTTGTTGGTGTATCAAACGGTGACGTATTCTAATCACACTTCATATGCCATTATTTTTATTTACAGCGGAGCGGTTCCTGAAGACGTGGAGTACACTGCAGCAGGTATCACATGACCAAGGACTTGGACAACGTCTCTGTTTACATCTATAGTGTATTACACAAGTGAGTGTACACCCCCATATTTCTGCAGATGTAATGGGACAATAAAGACATTTGAAAACTGAAAAAATGAAGTCTGCACTTCAAGCTCATACATTAAATAAGTAAAACAGGAGCTTGGTGAGCTAGACTTAATTTTCAGTTGTCATTTGACTTTGTTAGTCCTGCACCCAAAACTTTTTGAGAAGGATGTTCATGGGTTTTTCCTTTTTAAACAAATGTAGACATTTGTAGACATGAAATGTTATAGTTACTCTATATATACCAGTGATATGCTTCAATTATGTTAATGTTACATTTATTATTTTTTTAAAATAGAATTTGTATTTATCGTTACAGCTGAAGATGTGCACAGTACGCTACTGCTGCATCCTACCACCACAGAGGATCCGATATGCAGAACCAGCTTCTCAAAAACCATTGCAATTATGAAACACAGTTTAATAAATGCTTATATACAGCAGCCCGCACATTTTGTTTAATTTGTAATATTGGTTAACACACTATTGTAACAACTGTTTAGGATCGGTGTTTCCCAACCAGGGGTACATGTACCACTAGGGGTACGTGAACACAATGCAGGTGGTACATGCATTGGCAGGTATCAATAAAAAGAAATGTATGGAGCATAATCATATTGGGATAGAGCAGTGGTTCCTAACCTATGGGTCGGGGACCCAATTATGGGTCGCCAAAGATCCACAGTGGGTCGCGAAAGCCCTCTTGATTTTAAGGGGTTTCGTTTTTAATACCATATAGCCCATGTTGAATATATGACAAAGTAAAGCTTTTAAACTGATATATGCATAGAGGCAACAAAATGTAAGCGACACATTAAACAGTCATTCTATATTTGACTGAAGACAAATTGAGGAATACAATTTTCTAATGAGTTTCCGCATGACTCCCTCTCGCCTGGGACTCCCTCCTCTCGCGTGGGCGCTGGCATGATTGGGTCACCAAAGCTTACAATGGTAAAAATATGGGTCCCTGAAGAAAAAGGTTGGGAACCACTGGGATAGAGGAAGATATACAGTAGACTAGAGCAGTGGTTCCCAACCTATGGGTCGGGACCCCCCTTATGGGTCGCCAAAGATCCACAGGGGGTCGCGGAGCCCTCTTGATTTTAAGGGGTTTCGTTTTAAATATATATAGCCCATGTTGAATAAAAGACAAAGCATTTAATTAATAAATGCATAGACGCAACAAATTGTAAGTGCTACATTAAACATTTATTCTATATTTGACCAAAGACGAATTGAGAAATAAAATAACTAAAATAAGTTTTCGCAGGAAACGGAGGGCATCCGTGTGACTCTGTCTCGTGTGGTTGGGTCACCAAAGCTTACAATAGTAAAAACATGGGTCCCTTAAGAAAAAGGTTGGGAACCACTGGACTAGAGCATGAGGGAGGGGGTACTCATGGTATGACAAAAATGCTTAGGGGGTACATGAGACAAAAAAGAAGTTGGGAGACACTGTGTGATTGAAGTAATGCATTTCTTACAAGCTTGGGAGAATGTCCACTCCATGATTTGCAAGTTTAAAAAGCTGAACATAAGGGTGAATATTTCATTTTAATCTTTATGTCAAGCATACAAAACACCCAGATGTTTAGTCATAGCCTACTGTAGGCCAGCTATGTTTTACTAACTGAAAGGTGTTAACTTTGGTTTGTTTACCATACCGTCTACTTCTAAGAGTGATTTTGTATTCTGAATCTTTTCAAAAACTGGGGGGATCAGCAAAAAAATGGTCATGATGACTGCTCGACACGGCAATCTTCATATTCAATCTTCCGGATGACAGCTTGGCGTCGAGGAGCCTTTCTTCAGCGTCCATGGTTTGTCTGTCAAACGGAAAGGTTTTGCATGTCATTTGATGCCCAAACATTCAAAGTTATTTACAAATGTTCGTAGAGGATTAACTTGGTGTGACAGACACTAACCAAACAATATTTTACACAGATGTACAACATGAAAATTGGAGCATTCTGAGCTCTCACACAAATGCAATGTTGATACTGAGTATTGCTGACATGGATTATGTTTTGCCACACGGTACGCCGACCCCAAAGGCACATCTGCTGTTCTGTGTACAGCTCTGTTTGTTAGCCTTTAACTTCCCATTTGTCTTTAATTGCGGCTACATTACAACGTGGTGAAGTAACTTATAGTAAGCTAGGTCTTTCGCCACTCGGCTGGCTCACGTTAGATGCTAAGCTAAAATTATTATGGTCATCATAACAAGCTCTTCAAGGTTTCGTTATCCCAAAGTATAATTTTATTAATAGCATGGTATATTTGCCATAGGCCTACTTACCGATCACCAGTTCCATTTTAACTTGTGTTGCTGTTTTTATGACAATCAAGGGTTTCTGTGTTGACCAGTTCCACAGCTGAAAACTGGGTTCAATATTTCTGCTGGGGACGCCATGTCATATTCGGGTGGGAGGGGCGGGACATGTCTTGAAGTGTCTGTTTGTGGATTGGCCGGCGATGTCGACCTATCAGCAATGTAGCTCAACGTTGTCAAGGTGATTATTATATTTCCGCATTTTTGGGGCGGAAGTAAATCAGCCGCGGTTGCTTCAAAACCGTTGAATGGAGTTCTATCGAACTCCGCAGTCCAGTTATACTATACACGTCAGTGGCCACAACACATAGACCTCTGCTGCCATCAAGTGGCTATCATATGAATTGTGGTTTTTGTCCTTTTTACATTTTTAATTATGATTATAAACTAATGCGAAAATAATGCTATATGGACTCTTTATCAAAAGTTGCAGTATATCGTATTTAATTCAGTTGATCACGAACAATATAATATGCAGCATTGTCCTCTCTTCAGGCAGTAATGTCACTTTGCCTTTGGTCATAGAGACTGATCTCCAATGTTTTGGTGACTGAAATTTTCTAAACCACACTCCATTTCAGAAGGTGGCGGTAAGGCGCAGCGTCTACCAAACGCTTGAAGGAGGAAGAAGTGATTCAATAAATGGCGAAACTTGTTCTGTTCTGCCAATGATGTTGTTAATCGTTTTGCCTTTTTGTCATGGAAAACGTCAAGGAATTTAATCTGGACGAGGCAGTGTGCAAGACTGACTACGCAAGTAGTGTCGTATTGATGTGTAGGGACTGTAATACAATCTTGGGCGACTCTTTTGGGATATGTGGCGAATATATGAACTCTATCATCTGTTACAGTAAGTAGCATATCAAGTCAAGTGAAGTGTACTTTATTGTCAAACATCTATGTAACAGGATTAGCCCAGACGTTTGAAATTGCGTTTAACCAGTCTCAAATGTGCAGTTTAACGGAAAACATTTAAATAAGACATTGACAATAGGCTAATCTCTCTCTCTCTCTCTCTCTCTCTCTCTCTCTCTCTCTCTCTCTCTCTCTCTCTCTCACTCACTCACTCACTCACTCACACACTCACACACTCACACACACACACACACACACACACACACACACACACACACACTGTATACATCTGGTGCATAATGCATGCCTTTATAAATACATATATATTTGAACCTGCAATTGTTATTGCACAACTGGAGATTTGCCTCAGAAACATTCAACATTGAAATGCAATCCACAACTTACTCAATGTAATCTATGTGTCTTTGTTTGTATTTTAGCTGTCACCAAAGATGTTCTGGTTAAAGGGGATAAGAAGCTATGTTCCGAAGGCCCGCACGCTAATTGGTTTGTATACTACACCTTGCTGTGACACAGTGGGATGCTAGGTCTAGAGCTCTACTGTAGTACCCTGTTTTTCAAAATCTAGGACTGACCGGGGGAATATTTGGCAACATTTGCCATCTATTTTTAAACAATAACTATACAATGTATGATACATGCATGCAAAGGTGTAGATTTGGTTGGAAAGTGTTGGGTGTATGCTATTTTGTATTATATTTGTGAAAAAGTGGGGACAAGCTTCATCTCAAAAGTGGTATGGACATGCATGTCCCCACTATCCACACCTAAAATTACACCCATGCATGCATGGGTTAAACTCCTACTTGAGTGGATATTTGGGGCTTTTAACTCTCAGAACACTGTATGTTGTCTAATTTGTGCTGTCTTTAATTGTTCATGACTGGTCAGCATATGATGAGGATCGGCGTGCACATGGTCTACTGGGAGGAAAAAATGATTGACAGGACAGCTATGATACTGTGTTTCCCATTCATGGTTCAAAGACCAAACAAATAAAAAATAAAATCTAAAGCCTAAAGAATTCAACTTTTGAATAGGAATTTGTACTTTGAAGGACAGTTATTGCCTGTTTTGATTGCTCCTCTAATCAAGACTTGTATGGACTTGTTTCCACAGTTGATAAGTGAACAAAAACCCTTGCATTCAGTTGAAAAGGAAGAGATAAATACCTATAATTTACCCTGAAACACATGAGCACAGAGTGACTCTCGCTCCAATTCACACCTCAACAGGTGTGACTCATGTGACTGCTTTGTTGGAGTTTTTTCTTGAATAGTTTTATGCATCAGGCAGTTAAAAATCCACATTTACAAAACAGTTAAAGCACAAATCTAAGCAGTCACGCTGATGACACAAATTAAAATGACACATTTTGTGTGCGAAGTGCTGCAATTGTGCCTTAACCTTCCACAAAAGCTAACAATGATCACATTGCAAACTCTACAGGCTGGGCACATTGTTAAGCACTCAGTCATTACTATGGCTGGGAATTACCAACATAACAATATCATTTTGTACCGCGATACAGGGGTCATGAATACAATATACACTGCAATGCAAGTGATTTTTGAATGCAATTATGTATTGCAATGTTTCTTAAGATGGGTAGCAACCATGAAATGAATGCCAGAATGCAGTGCAGTTACAATGTAATGCTGCCTTTTAATTAAACATTTGAATTTATTACTGATAGTTTTTCCTGTGTAGTGGTGATATCTTTCACTTCTAACGTAAATAACAGTGTGTAACTTAGCCTAAGGGACCTGCAAAAAAGCTGAATGCCTAAGCCCTTTCTGGGAAAATGTGCCCTCAGCCTATAAAACCCTAAATATCTCAACCTCCGAAGCACATAAAACATGAAATAAGTTGTTTTTAAAAGCTATGACCCTCACCTTGCATTAGAATGTGTTTATTCAGTTCTAATATACCCACATTTAATGTTTTTTTTTTTTAAACCCTCAGATCTCAAGAGCCTTAATGCAGTGTGGTCAAAGACGTGCAAAATGTCTTTGTCATTCAGTGTAACGGATACCTTCTGCTGACTGTAACTGTAATAAAACATGATTCTTAAATTGTTTCAAGTGAATGGATGACAGCCGAGGAGGCCTTCATGAATTCACTGGGAAAAAAATAAAATAAAAAGAGTCATGTTTTTTACAGTTACAGTCAGCAGAAGGTATCCGTTACACTGAATGACAATGTCATTTTGCACGTCCTTGACCAGTACCTACTGTATGTCGCTCCATGCGCCTTGGTCAATGTAGCATATACGCAGCATCAGACTTAAGTGGGGTAGCCTCTTACTGCAGCATTCACTTGCTGAAAATGCTTAACTACATCATAACAACATTGCCATGACATTACAGGGAGCCATAGTGCTGCGCCAAGGGGTTAAGTAAGAGATTAGTCAAGTCAAGTTAGCTTTATTGTCAGATTCTTCATATGCACAGGTCATAGAAGGAAATTGTAATTAGGTTTCTATCTATCCCATGCAAACACAGACATACACAGGACTGGCATTAACAAGTCAGGTATTGAAGTGCAAGACAGGACGAACAACAGTGTAAGTAATAATAAAGTAAAGAAGTAAAAAATAACAATTGAATCATTTTTACAGCTTTCGAATTGATATAGTTTGAATGGATATTAGTTTAGATGAATTTAATTGGAATGGATATATATTTTAAACCGATATAGTTTCGATGCCACTTTCATTGAGTTCCTGTTATCTCCCAGCTTTGTATGAAGGTCAAGCGGCTGTAAATATTACATGAATATAATACTCCCATAATGTGTTGCATTATAGGAAATTAAAATGGTTCGGGGGGTAGTCGATTAAGTCTTTTTAATGGCAAAACTATAAGGAGTTTGAAGCTAAAAGTTGGGACTTTTCCCATTAGGAAGTGTTTGAACTTCCTGTATTTTTTTCCAACCAAATCTTAGATGGTTTGTGTGGGGGCATTCTGAGATTTGGTGTGGAATAACCACTGCACTTTTATAGCAAATTTGATATGTGTATTTTTCACATTTTTTGTTGTAGTGTGTTCAGTTGCCTCCAGTGCTCTGGCTGTTCTTTGACTGTGGGTGGAATCCTCCACTCAACCCCACCAAAGCAGTCAGCTTTGCGCGGCTGCTTCCTTCTACAAAAATGTGACATTAACTGGTAAGGCCAGAAGACCAACGCAATGTGGAGGGGTATGGACTCAACCCAGGATTTTTAAAATCCAATACTAGCACCATCATCCCTGTCTTAATTGTGGAAATGGTGGCTGTGGCTGTGGTTGCCTACCATAGAGGAGTGACTGGCTTGGAGCAGCCAGAAATCTGAATTGAAAGAGACGACAGCGAATAAGACAACAGAAAAAATGATCTTCTTCTTTAAATCCATGCTCACCTGCATTAGTTCTACTTTACCTGTATACTCTGTACTCATTGTATGCTGTTGATTATGTCCTTATTTGTTTAAAAAAAAGTCACTTTCCTTAAAATATATGCTCAATGTAATGTAATGTGCTTTTCACGTGTGCTTTTCATTTTTCATTCTCTGTAGGCCATTTTACTCCCTATGATGTACTGTACGTGGAGTAGAAAAAGTCAAGCCAAAAGGCAGTTTTTTATGTGTCATGTAAAGAATTATGGACACTGCAAACTGTATCATTTGGGTACTCATAAGTTGGAGTTGAATTTACCGAATGCCTTGATTTCCTTGGCTAGCAAGGCTTTAAGATACGCCACTACTACTTTTTTAACTTTTGTTTGTCCTCTCTTGACACAGTTACAAGCTGTCAGACAGCACAACAGTGCCTGCTACCACTCTGAACTTTGACGTAAAACCCCTAGAGGAGGAACTCAACAAGGTGAGTAAAAACGGTCGTCCAAGTCGTGTTATTTATAAGATCTGAGTTGTCAGTGGCTGGACTTGGTTTTTTTTTTCACTCGGAACCATTCAGTTTCACCTTTTATCCCGAAAGTAGGGGTTGCCACCTCTGTCGGACAACAAACCTGGATATTTCAATAGTAATCGATCCTGTCTGTTGCTTGAAAGCAATGGCTCCCTTCATTCTTTGTCCAGGGAAACTGTATTTTCCCCCTCTGGACAGACCATTAACAACTGGGACAGGTGGCAACACTTTTTAATTTGTTATGTCATATCCCTTGCCAACCTCCTCTGTTTATGAATCTAGTACTCAAACGAGATTGGTGTGCTGTTATTGCAGACATCCTAGTGGCTAGATGAAGTGTAAACAAATGCACCCGTCCCTAACCAAAGATGATCAATATGGTAACCCTATTGCCCTCTGCCCTAGCATCTCTGAACCACTTGGAGCTGGAGCTGCAGACTACTCTCCTCATCTCGTTTGGAATAAAAATAGATTTTAAAAAATAGATAATAAATAGATGTCCAGTTACCAATGACAGACTTCACCATTTTGGCACACTGAATATATTCATGTCCGGAGCTTGGGGTGGTGTATGTGAAGACCTGACTCAGTAATAAACCATATTAAGTAAACCGTGAGGTAGTGGTACATCATCTAATAGAAAATCAAAATGTTCTCAATTAAATGACCTGTCAACTATCTATTGGCAGGTTTACCACTTCCTGTAGGTTAAAGTAGCCAGGTTTATCACTTAACCATGTTCTTGGATTTACACCTGACCTCTTATGTTCTCTTGTCTTTTCTTCCTTGGGCTGGACCCTTAGCTGAAACAGGAGCTGGAGTCACAGAGTAAGAGAATGACCATCCTGCAGCATTTGCTTCATCAAGAAAGAAAAGAGAATGCTGGCGTGAACAAACCACTTTGTAAAACTGAATGGCTCTGATTGAACTATGTTGACTGCTGTTCAGGATATGTATTGTGAGTTTACAAGATTATTTTTCCTCACTATCATAAGTGTGTATACACATTTGTATAAATGCGGAATATTCTGGTTGTTACATTTTTATATGCTCTGTTCTGTTCTGTAATGCTTAGACTGAGATATTTTCCTGATCATCCCCAAAGAGGGACACAGAAGGACCCCATGCAATTTTGTGATTAGAAGATTCAGAATTTTAAGAAAGGACACAAACACATTTTTGTATGATTGGCACCATGCTGCTTTTTATTGCTACATATATAATGCATTTTCACTTTCAACAAAATGATCAGGAGGCTCATCTTAGCATGCTTGGTGCCCCTCGTTAAGTGCATAGTTGGACAAAACCTACAGCCTCAACATTTGGAGTTTACAAACGGAATTTGAACAATTTCCAGGTTTTCCGGTTGTGCTTTCTAAAGCATAAATGTTCAACATTGTAACCAACTTTCCATAAGGACAATGCAGGGAGCTACAACAGATTTCATTGCTGGTCATCATTCAAATTCATTATCATGAATTGTTGAATTGCTACATACACAAATGCACAGCAAGAGTTACCCGTTTTGGAACAGAAACTGCTTGCGTATGTCTGTTTTTTAATCAATGTTGTGCTCTCTGATCCTGAAAAATGTATTAAAGAGATACTAAGCAACTTTTGGTTTGAGGCTCCCCTAGTGGGTCAGGACTGAATATGCCCTACTAAACGTACAGTACACTAGACCATAGGCAAAGGTGTATTAAGTAGAAGTACTGTTACAAATGTAATTACAACACTAGTAGTATGGTATGACGTAGTTGCAATTATGCCGTACCATACTACTAGTGTTGTAATCATATCTGTAACAGTACTTCTACTTTGCACATCTCTGACCATGGGTGTCGATCTGGCACCAGCCAATTTGCAAGCATGGTTTTCCATCCACAAACTACTGGGCAACCGTGAGAATGTTAATTCACCCAGCATTTAAGCAATTTAACTTGTTGCTAAATTAACTCAGCATAGTATCAGTTTAAGCATTGGTTAAATTTACGTATCTACGTAACTTCATGCCCAGATCGAATTAACAAGAGTAACAAGGTACCAAAACAAATAATGGGAGATATTTTTTGTTTGTTTGTTTGACACAAAACTCTTTTTCACAACAATGCCGTAGTTACCAATCCATTTCCAAGCAATGATTATTTAAAGTCATATTCAAAGAAACAAAAAGTCATCATTATTATTATTATTGCATGCAGTTTCTACACGTTTTCAAGTTGCCCCGTCATGCATCAAAACACACTATTTCCACTGCATTCCTATAGACAGAGACTACACTCATGGTTATTTTCACATCTTCACATGTCTATATCATTAGAAGGCGTGGGCGGAGGTTTGGCTTTGTAATGTTACAGGGTTACAATTGGGAGTGAAGAGAGCGTCTCTGGACTCTGTACAGTACTGATGAGGGGAAAGTGCCATATGAGGACATGTCTTTGTCACCGTTTTGTGTTGTCGTTAAAGCAGCAGCATATCAGGTAAGGGGAGGCCCTCATGCTGTCACAGGTGGCTAGCTCCCTCGCACCATCACGAGACGCACGCACAACACAACAGACAAAACTGCCGTTGCCACGGTGGTGACCTCAGACATACAGTTTAGTGTGTTTACCCAGAAAATACTAGGTATTCGAATATAGCAAACCACTGTACAAGTTTATATTGCTTTTGATTGCAATACAATGCATATTATTTATATCATGTGCATTGGGTAATGATGCTGTTACGAATGCCGTCGCGATGGAAACATGCAATGTTATGCATGCTGGAATGTCAAAAGGACTGGAAACTGTCCCCTGCAGTGTCAATAGACCAGTGTGCGTTCGTTTGTTTCCACTGGGATTTGGAAAATATCGTTGTATAGAAAGCTTTCCAAAGCGTGTGTTTTTACCCCTTGCCACACCTGTATGTAGAATGGACACATCCCTTGGTCTGGGATGGCTTCTCATTACAATTAGTAAGGATCACCTTAGGATAGGCATGAAACAAGAGTGCTTTTCTTTTCAACACTTAATTGGACCAAACCTGGCACTAAAATCATGCATAACATGTTCTTGTTTTATTGCTCCTACTAAACTCTACTTTACATGCCAGTATGCTATGGCTTAATTGTTTTTATTTATTAGAACTACTTTTAATATGTTCTCTGCTTTCCAATTAAAGTGAGGTATTTATTTACATGTTAATACTCAATCTAAAGATGGTTAATTCTCTAACATAATGCATACCTAGAGTTAAAAGTCTGTGCTACTCTTAGTCTTCTAGGCTATCTAGCCTACTTTAGGCAAACTACCAACTAAGAAGGATGAGAATCTTGTACTCTTGGCTGTTCGAGGCCAAGCCACAATCACAAACCCAAAATTTGCAGATTTGTTAGTTACACACAAGCACTCCTTTCTAAGCAGTTCAAATGGTCTGAACCGTACAGCCAAATATACTGTATATTTGAAATATATAGCTTCTTCCACTATTAATTTGATAATTGTCAAAGACTGGTTGGAAGATAGTTGGCATACTGTGGCAGCTAGTGCACTTCATGAAGGCTACCCCTTTGCTACTCCGTTAAACTAAAGTGTAGAGAGTAAACTGTAGAGTACATGTGATGATGAACACTTGCTACACACCCTTCTGTGAGGGCTCAATCTCACATACTAAAGGAGATGATGGGTAGTTAATGTATATGGTGGATGAGGATAATCTAAACAACCCTTCAAACGGCAATTTAAACTAGCAACAACCAAAAAAACAACAGCAAACCCAAAAAATATGACTATAGCACTACCATGTGCATCTCTGGGACCGTGACAACGGGCATGCAGGTCAAACGTGTGACAATAAAAGGCATACAGACTAAAAATAACCCTTCCCTGCTTATCTCAAACAGACAAACACGCTAGCTATCAGACAGCCAGGCCTGACCACGCGAATCGAGATGAGAGAACAAAGACATTGGGAGTCCCCACTTCAAGACCAATCTCGGACTAATGCTGTATAAAGATGCTACATCCCAGTTCGTATCTAAGGTCTATTCTGTTTGTACTGTGTATACACCTTGAAAGATATAGGTATATATAACTAGAACTATATTACTCAGCAAGCATCACTACCCCGCATGCATGGCCATGTATTATAATGTTGGCACTAAAAGCTGGCTACATAAGCATATGGGACTATACACTTCTTAATGGAAGACATTGGTGATTTTGTTGTTTTGTTGAACAACTTGTCACTTTGTTTTACAATATACATATTTATATCAAAACCATTACAGGGAAATAGGATAGGGAGAGAAAACGTATTGCACAGATCCCGTATCTAGGGTTGGTTGTATGGACCGTACTAGACTATTAGTCTGACTGGAAATGATTTCAAATTCCTCTGGTATTGGTACACACATACTCAACAACCCATCATTTCGTTTAACATATCATTACAATCACCACTTCAGTTTCCTATATCCCACTTTTGAGACAAACTGAATCACCTACTACAACGAAACAAAAAGCAAGCACCCCAGGATATGAATACTACTACCTCTATGAGGAACTAAACTAAAGTACTGTTGCTGAACAACTAAACAAAGTCCTGTTGCTCTGTCATTGCCTTTCGTATGGAGCACATGCAGGTGATGGAAACCTCATGAGATGGACCAAGACACACACACACACACACACACACATACACACACACACACACACACACACACACACACACACACACACACACACACACACACACACACACACACACACACACACACACACACACACACACACACACAATATTTTCAGGATATCTGCAAAAAGTCCATAAGAAAACAGATTTTAAAAATGCATGCAATGATTTTCTGATCCCAATTCACCATTTTCAAAAAGGAAAGAAAAAATCCTTTCAACAAAGATGCATTTAAAGAATCACATGCAATTTCCACTATACTGCAAGGTTTAACTTAGAAAACATGGGGATATTTACTAGCCTATGATTGTCACTGAGGTAGTGAGATACCTGTCCACCAACTACCCACCCCTTCTAACCTCACACACCATTGTAGACTTTTTTTTGGAATTCATTGGAATTGGAACGTCAAGAAACAACCTTAATTTGCATTCCAGAAACAACTACTGATGTGTGAGAAATAACATCAAAAAGATTCAACAACAACAAGGAGTTGTCATTTAAAAATTCTGGGTCCCTAGCCACATCACTCTCATAGTGCTACAATGAAAAAACAGAATACTGCTACTTTGTAGATTGGATGCGAAAGCTACAATCACACACACACACTCAGCATTGGGTTTAGATAAGGTATTGGACAGCTGCAGGGGCACTATTTGGTTTGGTGGAGATGTCATCTCAGTGGTGTTTTACTTGACCTCATTGGTCTTTCATCTACAGCTTGATTACTGCAGTCCTTGCGTTGTTATTGGTCCACCTGGGCATGTTGCATCCTGGCAGGAGTCAAAGACATCCCTCTGAGGGCACCAGAGCATGACTGGTGGTGGCGGACTTGACTTGAGGTACTATAGCTGTGGAAAACAAGAATTAAAATGAGAAATAAAATACATTTAGACACAGGGTTCCCACTGGTGCTTGAATTCCTTGAAATCCTTGAAAATGCTTGAATTTCAATTAAGTGTTTTCAGGGTTGTGAAAATGCTTGAATGTTTGGTGAAGTGCTTGAAAATGCTTGACATTTGTGTCAAGACAAACTCAAATAAATTGTTCCAGTACATCAAAAATCTGAGGGAGTGAGATGTCAGATGGGATTTGTCATTCGACACCCTAAAATTGATTAGAATGCAGGAAATTGCATCTTAAAAACACAAAATTTCCTGGGGGAGGACCCCCACACCCCCTTCCCGCAACCTATTTAAAGGTGCTGGAAGACTGACAATTTGGTGCTTGAAAAGTGCTTGAATTTGTTCATGAAAAAGGTGTGGGAACCCTGTGACAACCACTCTAATGACATTCTATCTCTCTCTCTCTCTCTCTCTCTCTCTCTCTCTCTCTCTCTCTCTCTCTCTCTCTCTCACCCTCTTGAATGTGTGGATGCTGGACATGACAGTTGAGGAATTCTGGATGGTCTTGTTTCATGAGGTGAAGAACAAGGCAACAGGGTTCTGGAAAGCAAAACACCATGCACGTCTGTCAATATCCAGTTGCTATTTATTAGTCTATTACGCATGGCAATCAACGCACATAATGTGATTAAAAGTAATGAAATGATTTAAGCGTGCTAGATTACTACAAACTAGATTTAGCGCTCACGGGAATGAGATTACGATTGCTGGTTACATGCGATATGTGTCACTAATCAATCAGTTCAGCAATAAGACTATTCTACAGGAAAAACTAACAGCCCCTCTATTTGCTATTAAAATATTGGTCAAGTCAACGAGCTAGGTCTGCCCTCAATTAGCATTGCTTCATACCTCCTCAACTGCATGATGTAGCCTGCAATATTAGGCAGTGGTAAACAAAGGATTGCTGGAAGCCGTTTGTTACAATGTAACAAAACGTTACTTACGTATCGCTACAATTACAAAGCGGAGACATGGTGCTGCAGGATCACAGGGACGTGTTTGTTGCGTTCCACTGCACAAGGTATTCGGTCCTCACGGGCCAGGCTGTGGTTTAGCCCGGCCCGTGAGGTCTGCAACTACGCCATTACTCTCCCCGTTTTGCTACACCACTTGTTCTTCGCCCGAAACACATGTCTACCTCGGTGTCCGCGCAGCTACAGCCTATTGCGCCACAGACACATCAGTCAACATCACAGACCCGCCCAGAGCCAACCCACCCAGGACTGTGAAATATAGAGGAAAAATCTGCTGAACGCTACGCCAGATGGAGCTAATGCACCTCTTCATAACTTCATTCACAGACATGGATATCATTGTTCTGTAGGGCAGAGGGGAGCCTCATTTGGCACGATGTAATTGCACACAAGTGGTACAGTAGTGAATCAGCCAGAAATTGAATGATTGTGGTCAGAATTAAAATGTCAAATAAGGTCTCTCAACAGTAAAGATATTTTAGATATAGTTTTGGAAATATGCAATCATTGTGGCAGCAGAAGCCATAGCCTACCTGAAGCTGGAACTGTAAGACAATTATACATATTTGAAATAACCATCAAGAAATAACTATTTAATTAATAACAATGACTAATTATCCACCTGTGTCCAAAATGTGCCAGCCATGACCAACTCATTTAGGTTCAACTGAATGAGAGGATCTGATTGTCTACACCTGGGGGGAAATGCTGGACATGATCTCATCCCATACCATATCATCATAGCTAATAATATAATTTGTCAAATAACTTCTTCCTGCTGTAACATAGAAGCCGTTTATGTGTATGGAGGATATTTTGGAAACTGCATTGGTTTTGGCCTTCTGCACACACTAAATTTAGAAAGGACATTTGAAAATATGCCATCTAGGCCCTAGACTCTAGGGGGTTAAAATGCACCTGTAACCATGGAGTTTTGATTTATGTCCACATGTATTTACACATAAACATATTTTTTAAAACTGCATGTTTAAATATCCGCGTATGAGTAACCAGCCCATTAAATAAAGGTGCAAATCTAACTTGACACGACAACAGGATCAAAGTATGTTCATCATAGGCTGCCCCCTGCCTCCCATACCCACCATCTACAACTCACGCTGCGTAAGTAGAGCCAGGAGTATCATTAAAGATCCCACACATCCTGGCTTTCATCTCTTCACACTGTTGCCCTCTGGCAGGCGCTACAAGGCATTACCAGCCAGAACCAATAGGATGAAGGACAGCTTCTTCCCCAAAGCTGTTACAACAATAAACTCACACTTACTGGACAATGTTAATCTATAAAGGACTGTGCACTTCGTAGGGAAGCTAAAATCTCAGTATACTTTGTATAATGACAATAAAGGCTTTCTATTCTATTCTATTCTATTCTATTTCAGAGAACATAGAAGCCCCCAGTGAGGCCACTTATTACACATGTACAGGTAAAAGGCACAGACAACGCAGATCTGACGAGAGACAGGTTTACAGACAATTAGATCAGGATGGCATGAATACTGCTTCGAGACTTTTACCTTTTTCTTTGTCGATTTTATTCAGGCCTCTTATGTAGATACTATATCTACTGCCGCATAAAAGCTTTTGTTGCATACAAAGTGGTCATGAATGGATGGAGGCAGGACACTAAGGTAACGTTAATGAGGTATTAGATGGCCACCTTGGCCAGTTGAATAACATGACACTCCAAACAAGTATATGGCACTTGGATTTTATTTTAATCAAAAAAACATTACACCATTTGTCAAATGATATCCTTACAATTAAAAGTAAAAGATTTCTTTACATTTCCCCATTGACGTATGATTGATTAATCACATTTCATTCATAAAACTTATTTAAAACCTTACCAGCTGCTGATATTTCATTTAAAATCTACCTTGGTGATCTCTTAAAAGAGGCCAACTCACAATTCATCAATGTAGCTTCAAAAGAAATCTTCTTGTTTGTCCCCATTGACAATACAAAGAGAACAAATTCCAGCAACTCGCACTTGGTCACAGCCCCTTGGTTAAAGTACATGGCTCTAGTATTTTCACAACTAGTGTAATAATATCTATATATCCATCTTTCTGTCTCTATATATAAAAAAACAGTGTATGCATATTTTTAACAAAAGTATTTGATCTCAAACTAAAAATAATCTAGGATTCTCATCTACAGCTGACGGGTTAAGATAAAGGAGTCATTATCTGGGGTGAAGTAATGGTGACCTTGACCTTTGGTGCTTGGTCACAGTGTGTTGTTGGCTACACCTGGCCAAGGTCAAGGTCAAACCACTTCACCTACAGTGGAGCGAGTTGGGTATATACTCCCTAGTGAAGGGGGGGTCCAAAGCGACTGGCAGTGAAGCGGGCTTGCTCGCTAAAGGGACTTGACAACCGCGGCCACACAAGACATGACTCCAAGTGAAGTCATGTGATCAAGTCAAAAGCATGGAGAGTTGTGTAGCATGGCACTTAATTGGACTAAAAAGAAAAGGTTGTTACACCTAAATCAGATTTCAGGTTGGACCATTGCAGGGGTTTTGGTTGGTTTGAAACTGGAGGGCCATTTCATTGAAGATCTAAAGGCCTGAGACAGATGCAAGAGAGAGTCACCTGAACTGAACTGCTTTGCAGAGTGAACTGTAGTAGGTAAGAAAAATAGGGTGAGTGGATTCACGCCAAACTTATAAAACCAAAGCAAAAACAGAGAGAAGGGTGAAATGAACAGAGGGAATGAACAAGGAGAAATGTGAAATGAACAATGAGAGAAATTAACCAGTACCTGGAGTGAAAAAAAAATCCATAAAACAGTTGTGAGCAGGACACGAAGCAGCGTTGCAGAAAGCTACGCTGGTGGTTAATAAATAACCTAATAATAATAATAAATTTCCCTCCAGTTGGACACGTTTGGCCTTTAAAAAACAAAAACCTTTTACCCCCCCCCCCCCCCCAAAAAAAAAACAAAGACGTCACACTGACTGCACAACACCTGCCACAATGTTGATGGTGGCACACACATGTAGAAGCTTTTGAATATTTCTTTTTGATTAAAGCGGAGAAGGCTTATGTGAGATACTCTTCACTGCTCGGACCACTTACATAATTACCCATGACTGGCAGGGAGAACATCTACGATCACAATAAATAAGGGTCATATGGGATGGGAAGGTGTGGCGCGGCATCGCCATGGTAATGAAATTCCAAGGCACGCAAGTATCCCTTTGTTTGACACTCATACATCCACGGACACATACACACACACACACAGCAGTGCAAGGCAGAGACAGTCTTGGTGAGCAATGGCTACGATGCAATGCGGAACTGATAATGTGTCTAGCTACCAGACGATCAGGAAGCATACATGTTCTGCAGGGCAGCAGGGCAAACCCCGCACGTTCAGATGGAGTAGTTTAAGGAGGGGGACTTAGGCGTCTGTCCGTTGTTTCTCAGCTATTGTTGGGAAGAGGTCTGATCAAATCCAATCCGATTCCAATCTGATCCACTCACCAGTCCTCATCTCTCAGTGCAGGAATCGGATGCTCATCTTCTGTTCTACGTCCACCTTCTCCAAGGCCTGAGGAAATAGAGGAGGAGGAGGAGGTGGAGGAAAAGGAAGGGGAGGAGGAGGAGAGTAAGGAGTAAATCAGTCATGGAGTTTCATCATTCAGTTCTGTTACAGCAAGGTCATGGACACCCTTTCTGAAGCATGAGATTGTTACTGTTATTGCGTTCAGAGACTGTACCATTTATAAAGGCTGGTAAACAAGCACCGTGTACTGCACTTATTTTAATAGAGGGTCTGGCTGTTCTGTCCAACGTGTTACCGAGCCAAAAAACATCTATGCCAGAGCCAGAAAAAAAAGAGAGTGCACTTGACTTCACCTTGATGAACTCGCTGAAGGAAATGCAGCTGTCCCCGTTGGTGTCAGCCTCCTGAATAGTCCTGTCAGCGATGCTGCCCAGCTGCTCATCTGAGATGTTGACGCCCACCATCATCCTTAGAACCTGAGGGCACAAACAACAAGAGTCACCGACAGAACAGAACCTGGATCTGGGTGTCATTCTACACAATGATGGTGACAACGGTGACAATGACAATGTGGTAACGACTATGACGACCAAAGAGGCTTATGGAGGTAGCCTGGTCTAAGCCCCTAGGTAGTAGATGGGACAATGGATGTCATTTAGTCCAAAGTTAGTCCAATGACATAACCGTCTTTGTCTCATCGTATTTTGACCAGGACTCCCCTCCCTCCCATTGAAGAAGGCACATGCCGAAATTTTTGCAATAAAATAAACACTATATGCAAGTTGCAGCCTTTTTTTTAATATATATTAAATTAAATTATTGAAACACGTTTTGTCCTACTGATTTTTTAAAGATAGGAAGAACGTATAGGCTGTAGGTTGATAACTTAAATGTTCTGAACAAGAAGGCATCCCGTAACCGGCACCTCAAAAAAAGAAACATTGGTCTCCACTTAAAAATCAGAGGCACTGTTCAACTGAATAATGTTTTACACAGCAGATAGCAAGCCATGGCAGATAACACCTCACAGACGACTGTAATCCTTCGAGCCCAGACGACCAAGCCAAGGGTAATTACATGATAAGATGCGAGTGTCCCTGTCCCCGTCCCAGTCATTGCAACCACAGCTGCCAACTAGTAGTACTACTCGTTGCTTAAGGGACAGACAGCGAGTCACACAAATATAGAGTGACATCACACTGGCTGGGTCTGTTGTCGCTGTTGTAGCCATTAGTCATCTTTATTCCAAGTCAACTCCCAATTTTAGATTCAATAGACGTCGACAGACAATAGATCACTATTCCAAAGACCAGAGATGTACCAACATCAACAATTAAGCCCAGAATTGCATATGACGGCCTGGTTTCAAGTGGCAGGGTAGGTGTGAAGGGGGCCTTTGTTCTCCAAACAAAAGCTTCAGGCTTTCCCACATGGTTAAGAAATATTGGATGCTCCCTCCTTGGCATAAGGGGAAAATATCTTCTCTCACCTGCAAGAGCTCATCTCTGGAGATTTTGTCATCCCTGTCCAAATCGTACAACCGGAAGGCAACTGCAAGAGAGAGACACACAACCAAAACAGAGTGTATCAGTGACGGTGTGTGTGTGTGTGTGAGAGAGAGAGAGAGAGAGAGAGAGAGAGAGAGAGAGAGAGAGAGAGAGAGAGAGAGAGAGAGAGAGAGAGAGAGAGAGAGAGAAGGACATGAAAAGTAACAAAAATGACCTGCCTCAGGCAACTATTGAATATGTTTTGAAATTCATGAGCGTGTTCTAAGATAATGGACGTGCTGAGAGGTGTATTGTGCCAATAAGATGCAATGTGTATATTAACAAGATGACACAATCTGCCCAGCAAACAATATGCATGACTCAGCATGGCCTGACGCACGAGAGAGCAGTGATGGAGAAGCACTGTTTTGAGAGGTATATTGCGTGAATAAGGTGTAAAGTGCTTATTCATAATGAGAGGACACAACCTGTCCTGTCAGACATATATAATGTGACTCAGCATATTATTGTGGTGTGTGAGTCAGACAGCAGTGATGGAGAGGAATTGGATTTGTTTTATTGGTCAGCAAAAAGGAAAACTCAAAGAGCAGCTTGTTATTCCTGCTGTGTTTTTTTTAATATATAGAGAGTGTGTGTAATGACATTCCCCACTTCCCAGTAAAGCTATGGGTGTAAGCCATGTTTAATAGGTTTTTTTTCCCCTCTATCTGCTACAGAGGCAGAGAAAATTGAGGAAACTGTTGTTGAATTTTCCTGGAAAACCTCAGGTCCGAGGGGGTTATTCTAATATCAGCCTGAGGGTTTTCAGGCCTGTTTTCCCAGGTGCTTTAGGGTCTTAACCCCCTCACGCAGAGCCTCTGTTGTAACCTTATCGTCAACAAAATGGTAATGACCCAAGTCTTAATCAGTTACTTAAGACTCTCTGCATTGTCATAGAAATGCTGTTATGATGTAGTAGCGTTTCTTTCTCCGTTGTGGTACCCAAGTGGTGGAACGGTCTCCCAGAGGCAGCAAGACTAAGCACATCTCTTGCAGCCTTCAAGAAACAACTAAAGACCTTCCTCTTTCGAGAGTATCTACTAGACTAATGCTTGAGCTGGCCTTGCCCCAGGGCAGACTCCTGACATGATGTTTAGTTTAGTTTAGTTTAGTTTGTGTGTGTGTGTTTGTGTGTGTGTGTACTCGTTATTTACTCTTTATATAAAAAATAAAATAAAAAAAACTAACCCCTCTTTGCAACTGCACTTGTTGTTCTGTATATCTCCTGTGCACTTTGTATTTGCTTGTGATGTTGGCTTAATTATGTCCTCTTTTGAAAGTCGCTTTGGTTATAAAGCGTCTGCCAAATGCAATGTAATGTAAAAGAGTAGGCCTTTCGATGGGGCCCATTTGCAGTACGAGGCTACTGGGTGAACTCACAGAGCAGCTTGTTGTTCCTGCTGTTCAGTGGCTCCCCGGCGTCTGGGTCCTTGTTCTTCTCGTTGTCCTCCACCGGGCGGAAGTGAGCCAACGTTCGCATGAAGCCGCGGAAGTTCACCTGGTCCTCGCTGGCAAGCACACACATGAGAGAAACAGAGAGAGAGAGAGAGAGAGAGATCACAATTACTTATAGCAACCAAGTTAGAAAATACATCTGTGCCAAATGGACATGGACTTGCTGCTTTCAGAATGTAAATAAAAGCCTGTTGATCCTGATGAGGAAATAGATCATCAGACTGGAAGAGTGTTCAGGCAAAGTCAAAGTACTGTATACTTTGTCAATTTCCTATGTCACAATAGTGTTTCACCGGCAGAGGATGTGCATGGCAGCCCGTTTTCCACCTCTATGTTTGAGACGCATCCCATTTCTCTCCACTCACACCTGACTTTGTTTCATCTTCTCCTCTGTTCACAGTAAGGCAAGGCAAGGCAAGGCAAGGCAAGGCAAGGCAAGTTTATTTATATAGCGCATTTCATACACAGGTGCAACTCAATGTGCTTCACAAAGTTAACAAATGTAAATGAAAGGAAAACAGGGAAATGAATTAGAGTCAGAAAAAACATTTAAAACATTAAGATAAAACATAAGGTAAAAATAATAATAAAATAAAACATAAATAAACATAAAACCTTGAAGAACATACGCAGTCTTCAGATTTTAACTGTTCGACGACAGAGGAGTCTGGCCTCCTTTTTTCCGTTTACCTGATAGGGTCTAGAATTGTCAGGGTTTTGTCTTCTCTTATTTTACCGTCTTTTCATTCAATCCTCAGAATTTAACTGTTCGACGACAGAGGAGTCTGGCCTCCTTTTTTTCCGTTTACCTGATAGGGTCTAGAATTGTCAGGGTTTTGTCTTCTCTTATTTTACCGTCTTTTCATTCAATAATTTAAGAAAGCATCTGAGAACAGCTTTGTCTTGAGTCTAGATTTAAAGCTATCAATAGTGGGTGCATTTTTTACGTCATCTGGAAGCTGGTTCCAAAGCTTTGAAGCATAGAAGCTAAAAGCTGCCTCTCCACACTTTGTTTTGACTTTTGGAATCACCAGCAAATTCTTCTCCGTTGACCTTAGTGACCTGGTCGGTGCATACAGCTGAAACATATCCAGTAGATATGTGGGTCCCATTCCATTTAATGATTTAAACACAAGTAGCATTGCCTTAAAATCAATTCTGTAGCTTACTGGGAGCCAATGCAGCGATCTTAAAATTGGAGTAATGTGGTCAAACTTCCTTGTCTTTGTAAGAACCCTTGCAGCTGCATTTTGTACCAGTTGAAGCTGTTTAATTGTCTTATTTGGGAGGCCAGTAAACTGACTGTTACAGTAATCAACTTTACTAGAAATGAAGGAATGTATTAGCTTCTCCAGATCATGTTTAGACAGTAGGGGGTCCCGTCCCACCATCTCTATGATTCAAGGGGAAGTCTGGAGGGTTTAAAGTGATACTGTCCCATTTTTGGAAATAAGCTTATTTTACACCTCTCCTTGAGTTGAATGATTGAATTTTACCGTTCTCCTGTACTTTCAACCATTCTATGAGTATGGCAGGTGCCTTAGATTTAAATGGGCTAAGGTGACTGTTAGGGGCCAAACCAAGTGGAAGTGGTAGTAATGGGACAGGGCCAAACGCTGGTGCATTGGTACATTGTTGCTTCTTTGCCTTTTTTAAATTGTTACATTGTTACAACTGTTATTAGTTATCTCCCCCTCCTCCATTACTGTGCCTTTGGCCAAACATCAACAGCAGTAGAAGATCTTAGAACAGTGGTTCTCAACCTTTTTTTTAAACCAACGCCCCCTGGACCTCATCATAAGCCTTCTTGACTTCATTATAAGCCTGCCAACGCCCCCCTCAGTATTAAAAAAACCCAATGGACTAATGCCCCCAATGACAACTAAGCTCTACCCCCTCTCAGCTGATAGCCTTCATAACGCCACCATAGGGCCCCCCCAACGCCGGGGGCGTAATGGAAACACTGTCTTAGAGGGACTTGCACACTTCAGCATGGTGAGCACACCCTTCATCATCACCCATCTGAGAGATTCACCTGATCAGGCATGACTCAGGGCCTGGCCAGACAGCCCAAGGACAAACGCTGGAAGCCCTCTCACATTTCATTCCCGTCTGCTGAGCATTGAAAAAAAGAGAGAGAGAGAAAATCTGAGAGGTCCTTCTGCTTGCCTGCCGGCCAGGCCCATGAAGTGTGTGTGTGTGTGTGTGTGTGTGTGTGGGAGGGAAGCCGAGGCAAAAGCCTGCAAGCGTTTCTGCAAAGTACAGGGTTGCCTGCTCAGATTAGAGGCTGGACCTCTGTCAACACGTGTCTTGATTTATGGGGCGGATGAGGAGGCAAGGACAGTGTGGTTTATGGCTCCGATGCTGCCAAGATAGGCTGACGACTACAGCTCTACCGAGAGAGGGGCGACAGAAATTAGACGAATGGTGCACATATGTAGGGGGCACTGACGGCTGTGGTTGGGCCCAGGACAAGGTCATCTGAAAGGGCCTCAGAGCCAATACATACAATGTACTGAGGGGCCCAATTCTAGGCCCCCTCTCTCTGGGCCCGGGACAACAGACCCCTTTGTCCACAGCCGCCAGCTTTCCTGCACATGCAAGCTGCGTTTATTTCACCTTGAGGAAGTTTACGTTTCTGTGGGCCTCCTCGATATGTTTTTTTGGCAACTCTGCAGAAATGTTACTACTGATTCTAAAATAAGAACTTCCTCCAAACCAAACCAAACAAAAAACAAGACGGTGCAAGAGAGAGGGAGAGCACCGTAAGCACCATAAACCATTAGACGATGCCATGGCTACAATTAACCCGCCTACGTGAGGGATTTTTCTGGGAGAGTAATGATACGCCTGAGGGCACGTCGTCTAGAACGGCACTGCGCTTCAAAGGCCACCGCAGGCGAGATGGTCAAAAACTAATAAACAAAACGCCCCAAACAGAACATGGCAAGGACTTCTGGACGACAGCTGTGCGTATGAGGCTGTACACTAAGACCTATTTTTTTAAACGGGGCATTCCAAGTGCAGCCAGAGAGGTCAAAACCATGCAGCCACCACATCGCACCATTGTTTTTGCACTGCTGTAGGGACTGTGTGTGTGTGAGGCTTTGAAAGGGATCTCACTGGATCAACACTGGACTTGATCTTGCTGTATACAAACACAGTCCTCATAATCACAGTCCTCATAATCACGTTTTAATGCGTTAAGACACAGCCCCCCTATTATAAAGTTGTTGTTACCAGAATGGCAATGATCCACTGTATTACTGTGTAATGTTGCAGTAGTGTAGTACCATAGAGATACATTTTTGTGGTAAAGTAATCTATTGAAGGCAAGTAGTAAAGTGTTTCACTGGCGGAATGGTGCAAACTACAAGGCTGCAAATAAATGTGACCTCTTTAAAAAGTGTCATTCAACATTATTTACATATGTGACTGGTCCACAGACTACCTGATCAACAGTGAAATGTCAACTTTCTGCAAATTTGTATCACACTCACCCCTCTGGAAAGAAGGCATTGATAATGCGGTCTCCTAATGGATTGATTGCCAGCTCTGGGATCCTTTGGAAGTCTTCTCGACTGCGGAACAGAAGAAAACAAGTGTGAGTTTTTAATATATTTTTTAGGGCTTTGTTGCATTTTATTTAGACAGAACCATGTGAGAGCATCCAGGAAGTATTGGGAGAGAGTGACAGGAAAGGGATGGGAAATGACCCCGGTCGGATTTGAACCTGGGTCCCCATAAGCAAGGCATGAAAGTGCATATGCGGTCAGGTGCATTATCATGCTGTGCCACAGCACCCCTGACAAATGGAAGTTTAATGATACATCATGATATTAATGTACGAGTCCGTGGTAGGAGAGGTGTGTGTGTGTGTGTGTGTGTGTGTGTGTGTGTGTGTGTGTGTGTGTGTGTGGTGTGTTCCGTTCCTTTGTGTGTGAGTGTGTTTAGCACAGTCTTCACAAAGGCTCTGTGTTTACATATTTCCACCAGGAACGCCTAAGGGAACAGCAACAAAAAAGGGAACCTGCTCTTGAATTAATGTTGTGGCAACTTAAAGCATGATTAAGCCAAGTCACCTTGGCATGAACCTCACGCAAGGACACATGACAACACCATGTCCCTGTGAACAGCGCTTCCTCTCGCTGGTGACAACAGAGGCAGCGGCTCAATGTTTAACAAAGAAACACAACCGGCAGACTGGAAGGGCACAGAAGGATTTCAGGTGTTTTAGACGGAAATATCTCAATGTTGAGACTCAAAACAAACTAATCATTCCAGTCTCTGTTTATTTGTTTTGTTCTGAAGACCAAATGTCCAGACACGTGTCCACATACACAAGTGGTAAAGCTTCGGGATGAGGAGCAGTGCTTCCCATACATAGACCATTATGTGGCACAGTTGAACAAATCTTCACTTCCACACTTATATCGGTGTGCTTGCATGCGCGTGAGAGAGAGAGAGAGAGAGAGAGATACAGAGACAGAGAGAGAGAGAGAGAAAGAGAAAGAGAAAGAGAGAGAGAGAGAGGAACAGCCACACATACAGTACATATCATACACACATACCTGACCCGTTTTCATAAGGGGGTTGGGCCGGTGTACCCATACCATCAAACCAGTGTTTCTCAAAGTGGGGCGGAAGCCCCCCTAGGGGGACGCGGAGGTATTGGAGGGGGGCGCGTAAAGTCATTCTGCTTTGCCATTAAGTCAACACATTCACTTTACATTCACAACATATTCATTAATTTATTCACTAATATTTAGAGAACATCATAGTTAGGCTATATACGTGTATATTAGGCTTTAATAAACTGTACTAATTTTACTACTACCATTTTGCTTGAGGGGGGGCGCAGGCATATACCCTTCCTCTGAAGGGGGGAATGGCAGGAAGAGTTTGAGAAACACTGCATCAAACAATGCTACATGGCCTGTGGAAAATACTGAGGAGCAGATGGGTGACTGGTGAGACCTTGTAAGGTCCCAAGGTCTATGACGGCCAAGGGGGCAGTTCAAAAAACAGGTTTAGTCACTTATGTTAATGGTGGGTGAGCAAATAAACTGTGCGTGGCCAGTTACAAACTCGCTCACTTCCTTGGAATACCCCTTCGATGACCATCAATGAACTTCTAATCTATCCCAATCTCAAACTGTACTTCAAAAGGCTTTACTAAACTCAAACCAAACTTTGGACAGAGCTCACAGCACAATGGGTAAGTTAATGTAAACACAAAGTGTTTCTTCCATCTGGGTCATCGGGTAACTTCCCCAAACGCTGAAAGTCAAATTAATGGCGCTTTTGTTTGTGCGTCCAAAAAGTCACACAGGTTTAACACACATTTGCATACATCAAAGGGGACCAGCCATGAAAATGTATGCGGTTTCCTCTCAGGAAAAAAAACCCCCAATGTGCAACATTAAAAAAACTAGAAAAGCACCCAGAGTGTGCAGACCTCCGCCAAGGATGTTGATACTACTGTGCACATATATGAGTGTGTGATTTGTTTAACTTTTGATTTGAGAAAGTTGAGGAAGTTTGCCATTCAATATAATATAAAGAGAAAGGAGGATTAGAAAGTCTAACCGTTCGTGTAACCGAATCCCAAACGTTTCCATTGCACATCCCCTTCTACATCCCCCTACCCCAACGACATCAAAACAACCTAGAAACAGACCCTGAACGTCATACAAAATACACGTGTTTTTTGATGTTGATGAACGTCGAGCAAAATGCAATAGCCTGTGCTTTTTGTAATGAAGGTTGTTTGTAATTAAGGTGCTTGTTAACTTCTCTAAATAGGCTATAGAGTGATAGCTTTAAGCCTCATGACAAATTAAAAGCAAATATCGTTGTCAATTTAAACATCCCTCTCAGACTCATGGCGAATGTTTTAGGCTATTAGGTTATAGCAATTGTAGGCCCTATTAACCTAATCTTAGCCTTATGCGCAAAAGGTAAAAATCAACCTAGGCCTACTTGAAAGCTTGTAATCACGCGCTAGAACTGCAGCCTAATTAGTGAAGGGAATGTAATGATTTTGACCAACAGCACTAAACAACCAAAGAAGGGTTAGGCCTATTTTTTTTGCCTACGATGGTATGCATTATTGTCATGGGTCACTGGTTGGTCTTGGCGTTGTCGGCTGAAGTGCATTTTCCTCTCCGTGTTCCTCATGGGAAATCACTATTCACCGTGGTTATTTAACTATTCAGTTCACGTAGGCCTACATTGCTGTTGCGCTTTGATGTCCATCTCGCAACTGTGGTTAACTTTAAATTCAGTGAAGGGGGTGTAATGCATTTGACCAGCATTGTGAACTTACACAGCCACAAATTACATATTTTTGGCGATGGTAGGCTACCTAATTGTCAACCAAAATGATCTGCGGTGGTCACTGTCCATCTCGCTCAGTGCACTTCCACTTCACACACATTTTAGGCAGCGGTAATTAACAGGATTGCTTGTTAACTTCAACGAGGGTGTAGCCTACATGTTGCCAGCTGATGAGCAACTTTTTAGGTTGATGTTGGAGCTGGCGTCAAATGAGACATTCGCAGCCCGTTCCGTAGGCAAGGCTACTGCTTAGAATGGCGCAGGCAAATCCGTGTGGAATATTCGCCGGTGCTCGGCCATTATGCATCCTGTCGGGCATTGTGATCCCTGTCCATCTCGCAAACAACTTGGGGTTCACTTTAAATGTAGCGAAGGGGATGGAATGAATATTACCAGAATTGTGAACGTACATTCTTATTTTGGCAAGGGAGCCTAATAAATTCGACAGCATTGTGAACCCAAGTCACACTCCACAACAGCATTGTGAACTTACACGATCACATATTCCATATTTTTGACAACGTAATTAATTCGACAGAATTGCCAACCTAAACTATCTGCGGGAGTGGTCACTGTCCATCTCGCAACAGCAATGATAAAAATAAAGGCCAACACAATCACAAATTCCATATTTTTGGAAGCGGTGGCAATTCATTTGACAGGATGCTGCCTGCGGCTGAGCAACATTATGAAATGCACTTGGCGTTGGAGCTGGAGGCGGAGGCAAAGGTTCCTCCCTGTTGCTGAGAGAAGCGCAGGCACGCCAGTGCTCTGTGCGTGGGAGCTCGCGCGCACCTTGTGGCAGGCAGTGAAATAGCAGGGAACGAACGAACGAACAAACAGGAAAAAAAATAGCAGGGAACGAACGAACACAGAGACTCAGGTGATCACATAACCTCCTGGCGGAGGTAACAATGACATTGCACGCTCTCTTCAACGCTTAAACACAAGCAGAAGAGCAAACAGACAGTTCTGGATTGGAGCCTTCTTAGTCACATTAGCATGCCAAGCAGACACATGCTATGGGTTGGTTCTACTACAGTCCCCCCTATGGCTGGCACCCGCACAGGGATTTGACATGTAAAATATTGACACCACATGGTTACTGAGGAGCCAGGCTGGGGGTAATGATGAACAAACGAGGGATGAATGCGGATGTCTAGACACGCTAAACACAGCACAGATTTTACACACTCGCAGCAAATAAAGGAGACTTGTACAGCCTTGTTCTGTGGGACACAGGCTGAGGCTGAAGTAAGCTCGAGTCCAGACAGCCTGAAAAAAAAACACCAAAACCTTTGCATCTGTGCAGAGTTTAGTGTGTTGTCTGTCTGCACATGTGTGTTTTGTGAAGATTTAATAAAAGTCGATCTGTTGCACTGAATATGCATGTACATCACATCTGTTAATGTGCCCGATGATTTTACCCAAAGTGACCTACTGGCCACACACAGACCTCCTTCAGGTTTTAAACTTAGGGAAGCAAGGTTAAATCATGATTAAATTATGAAATCAGTCTTTGTTATCTTGAGCTAGGTAGTTGTAATTATTTAGGTAACAAATGTTTACCTAAACAAAATTAAAGACTGGAGAAAACCACAGGTCTAAAACATCACCAACCTTTCAAATATGCGTGTAGTGATCCTGTTTGTTGCAAAAGATGTGTCCACCACAGCAAAACCAGAATTCTTTGCAGATGACTATGCCCACATTTCCATGCCTACACTATCAACTCATTCCTACAGAATCGCACACCTTCCCAGAAGCGGACAAATTGTAGTTTTGCCCTCCCAGAATTTACCGGATATTAGCACTTCTCATGAAACCCAGCTAAAAGAAACCTTCTCATTATAAAGCCATCACGGAGGCCTCCATGGACCGTTGTTTTTCTGGCTAAGCTTGTTCTCTTTTGTGGTTCACCAATAGCTGTATAAGTTGCAAGACCAGAGAGACGCTTGAGATGGTTGTTTTTTCCCCCCCCCAAAAAAGCTCTTGAAAAAGAACTGCCAACCTAATGTAACGGACTCTAACTAGCACAGCTCGGCGGTAGAGCCGTTAGTAAACCTCCCTCTCGAAGCCTTATACAGATGTGGTAGCGCTGAACTATCGGCCTAGACATTTACGTCAGTAGTATCGTGCCTGCGCTGGTATGCTTGAGGGTTGCTGTGAATGGGAAGCGGAGAGTTTGAGTTCCCTGCATTTACTCTACAATTCCTTATGTTGCAAACAGGGCTCTAACTACTGGGACAACTGCCCAGATGTTGGTGAAAATTCAGTTTGGCTGTTAACTTTGACCCACTATGTAAGTGTGTAACATCTACTAGCCATTTTGACTGGTGATGAAAAAAAGTTACTTTAGAGCCCTGGTTGTAAGTAATATACCTTTGTATTAAGTTGTAGTCTGTAGTCAAATATAGGTTGTTTCTCATCTCAACCATGTTTCAACCTTGCGGTTGGCTGCCCTCAAATTTACAGTTAAAGCAAGAATGACCGTATGATTTGTGCGTGGGACAATGTGGGATAGTTCAGACACCCTAACAGAATGTGATGTGACCACTGTATCAGACCATCCTTCAATTTCAACAGTCCATTGGGAAGTTTGACCGTCACCTGAGTGAGATGTTTGGCCTATCTGAGGAAGGATGGCTGTGAGTAGGGCAAAGGTTATGCTTGGAACATACCTGAGTGCTCCATTCTCTCCTTTGTCTAGGCTGTGGAATCGGCTGTAGAGACGAGTGATCTGACTGTGGGAGACTGCAGGGAAAACAATGGGAGAGGGGCATAGAGGGACAGACAGGCAGAGGGAGTGGTGAGAGAGAGAGAGAGAGAGAGAGAGAGACAGACAGACAGAGAGACAGAGACAGAGAGAGAGATTAAATGGACGATGCATGTTGATCAACTGCACCCACATTACAACATGAAGGATGATTGATGTTATTCCCATGGTGGGAGACATGGTGTGTGTGTGTGTGTGTGTGTGTGTGTGTGTGTGTGTGTGTGTGTGTGTGTGTGTGTACAGAGGGCCGGACTGAATCCGTAACCTAAGATTTAGATTGGCTTCCCTCAAGGGTCTAGAAGGGGCGTGTTGTTAACAGTTCATTCTCAGCCTGGGTATTTCAACTCAACTGGTTGATCCTGTTCCGGAAAAATTGGAAATCTGACCAGCGAGGCCAGAAAAAGCACAGTTGTTTTCTGCCAAGCCCCCACCACATCCACTGCTTTAAATGCCAATTCATTCAGTCCGTTTCCTCTTTCTTCTTCCCCCTCCACCACTCACAGTCCGAATGCAATGAGTTGTTACACAACACAACCACAACCACGACTGAAACAGTAAAGATTACAGGGTTGGGCTGAGAGAGCATGTCAATTGTTGTGCACGTTTACAGTGGCAGATGAAACGGTGTCAAGACTTACAAAAGCAGTGACTAGAGTATATAAACAAAAAGCATTGACGTTGATCAATATCACCTTATATTCGTCATAATCTTTATTATTCCAAGACATATTTATCTGAAACCTTTGACAAGAATTTGAATAGTAGCCTACAATAAACCCATCTAAGACTTGAGGACCCAAGACTGACACTAGCACATCTGAGACACGTTTTACGATAGTAATGGTTAAATCTAACTCCAGTGCAGTCTCTCAAAGCATTCCTGCCACCAAGGAGGGCCGCATAGTTTAGCTGTCAGAGATTGACACGTTTTCTTTCTTTCGTTCAATCTCACACATTAGAATTGCTATTGTTTTGACATTAGGGTAATACGCTAGCCTACATTCGACCTAAGACTCCATGACCTCATTTTGACAGCACCCACAAGTCAACATCAGCAAGGATTAGACAATAACCTGACTACCAAGGTTGATACATTTACAGTAAGAAGTTATCGTTATCAAAGATGCTTCACAGTCGTTTTGTGTTAGACTAGAAATAGACTCTACACCTCGTCTGAAGTGGCAAAGATGGCTAATACTAGTCCACTTGCAATCTAGCTCCTCAACGTGTGAGCTGTCAAACATACAGGCACTTCGCCCATTCACCACATTTAACATATTCCATACACGCAAAAACCAAATAGATGATCAACCCAGCCAATGTTAATCAATGAACACCTAGCTTGCAGTTTTAATCCACATTCTTGCGCAACATTAGACACGACTGGATAAGCTTTAGCTATCAGCTAACAACCAACCAACTAGCCGGTAGGATTAGTTCTCCTATAAAAACATTCAACACAGAGAGAGATACTTACATCCAGTCTCCTTTTTTATTTCTTCGATGTCCTCCTCTCGAAGTAACGACGACGCTCTGGACCCCATGGTGATAAATACGTGAGATATGTGCTACGAGTTACTGCTAGAAGGCTAGCTGACAGGTTATCGTTGAGGCTGCTCAGGCAGCAGCTCTCACACACGACGTTCTGCTTTTAGAGGGCTACTGGCTGGCTAGCAACTAGTTTATTAGGTGTCACAGAGCCAAAAGGTTGTCTCTAGTCACTGGAACTCGATAAAAAAACAGTACCCCCGACTAAGTGGTCCCTGCTAACAACTCTGCTTTCTGGTCACCAGTTCAGCTGTGCAGAGCTTTCTTGATTGCCCAAACTTCCGTCTGACACTAGAGTGGAAGACGCATGACGTAATGAAACGACTCTCATCGCTCTCATTGGCTAAGAGAGACGTCAATGACAGCTGTCCTGTCCTAGAGGGGCGTTGGCTTTCCTTCTGTACTTTTAACATGTTGCAGCACTAGATAAGTGTTCTTTCAAGGGCCTCTCTCCCGGAGAGCCGTGCAGTCGAAACTAAGTTTTCTTGTAACCACATCAGGTAGCGTAAGCAGCAACGAGAGCACTATAAAAACACACCAATAGCTGTCCACACAGTAGACGCTGTTTGTTTGATTTCAAAAGCATAAATCAAATCTCCTGATTAAAACAAAAAATAGTGCAATGGATTAGCTCTATAACTGTGACCTCCGCCCCCCTTTCTGAGCTGCGATTGTGGGACAGTGCTTCATCAGTGTTTCTTGTGATTGTGCTGCCCTCTAGGGGTCATTTTGGAAAAAGGATTAGCCTTCATAGATTTATATTTGCCACATGCATAGAAAAATCACACAAAGTGTAACATGTAGTAAAATTAGAAATGAAATATGTGGGTATACATAAATAAAAACTGAGGTGTGTGTGTGTGTGTGTGTGTGTGTGTGTGTGTGTGTGTGTGTGTGTGTGTGTGTGTGTGTGTGTGTGTGTGTGTGTGTGTGTGTGTGTGTTGCCATATGCACATGCATAATAACAGATATGGCCCTGGTATTGTGCTTCAGGATACAATTGATAATACTGGGTGCTGACAGCCATCAGTACGCCTCGGACTGGCCATTCATCTAGCCCAGTGGTTCCCAAACTTTTCCCCTTGCGCACCCCCTTGTACATTTCAATGTGGCTTGCGCACCCCCTGAGCGAATATTTTGGTGCGCTGATGGCTGCGCAAGTATAGATTCACTGCTCATTCACTGCACATTGAGCACAGTCGTTTTTGGGGAATCCTTTTCCAATAGTCTTGGAATTAAACTACACTTCAGATGGACCCTTCCAGCATATAATGCACCATACTATTAAAAACTACTTAATTTTCATTAATTGTTGTCAACTTCCAAAGGGTCCAAAAACAACTGCCACCACTGACCATCGACGGCGATGCTGTGGAGAGAGTGAGCAGCACCAAGTTCCTTGGAGTGCACATCAGCGACGACCTCTCTTGGACCACCAACACTACATCACTGGCGAAGAAGGCCCATCAGCGTCTCTACTTCCTGCGCAAACTAAAGAAGGCAAGTGCTACATCCTCCATCATGACAACATTCTACAGAGGAACCATAGAGAGCGTCGTGTCCAACTGCATCACAGTGTGGGGAGGAAGCTGCACGGAGAAAAACAGCAGCGTGTTGTGAACACAGCGAAGAAGATCATTGGAGTACCACTCCCCTCCCTGCAGGACATTTACACCACACGCCTCACCCGGAAAGCACTGATGATCATCAAAGACACAAAGCCACCCTGCACACAAACTGTTCAGCCTCCTGCCCTCTGGAAAGAGGTACAGGCGCCTCCGTTCCCGTACCACCCGGCTGGCGAGCAGCACAATGCACCAAGCGATCAAGATGCTGAACACTCAACCCACTCTCCCTCCACTGTCAGCCTCTAGCCAGCAAGGCCACTGACAACCCCCCCCCCCCACTGTCAGCCTCTAGCCAGCAAGGCCACTGACAACCCCCCCCCCCCATCCCCCACCACCATATCTGCGACTGAACATTCCACCTGCACTACTATACTTGTGACTGAACTTTCAACCTGCACTAACTCAAAACATGCACACACACACACACACACACACACACACACACACACACACACACACACACACACACACACACACACACACACACACACACACACACAAGCACACTGCACTTTCTGCACTAATCCCAACATACACACACTGACACACACACACACACACACACACACACACACACACACACACACACACACACACACACACACACACACACACACACACACACAGACACACGAACACACACACAAGACGCACACCGCACCTTCTACCTGCACTAAACACATACACACACACACACACACACACACACACACACACACACACACACACACACACACACACACACACACACACACACACACACACACACACACTGCTGCTGGTGTACTTGACAGACCTTTTTATATTTATTTTCTTCAAAATGCTACTATTACCATGTCAGAACGCTATAAAGGACTTTTTTTAGGAAAAGCACAAAAACACAACAAATACCTCTTAATGTATGTCCTCTACAAGTCTTCTGTTGTCCAGTCTTGCACTTTAAATGTCTGTATGAGCACTGTCTATGTCCATACTGTCTTAAGTCCATGTATAAGTACTGTCTATGTCTATACTGTCTATGTCCTTACCTTAATTAGTCTATGTCTGTATGGGAAAGCAAGAAATGTAATTTCAAATTCTTTGTATGACCAGTGCATGTAAAGAAATTGACAATAAAACCTACTTGACTTGACTAATGATGTAGAAAACCTCACATATCCACCATTCCTCTATTCAGCTCCTGCACCCCCTTGTGGCAGGCTGCGCACCCCCAGGGGTGCACGCACCCCAGTTTGGGAAACCCTGATCTAGCCTACTGTACTCATGTGCACAGTGGCGTGCACAGTCATTTTGGGGGGCAGGTGCTCGAGGGAGGACGGAGGGCATATGGGACTTAGTACGGCTTAGCAGTGTGCCTTAGTGGGCTATAGATGCACACTTTTGATTGTCAAGCATCTGTAGATGATTAATGTAACAGAGGCCAACTAGCAGAGTGTGGCGTGAAACGTAAACCTCCCTCCTGAAGTCTCATACAGTATCTGTATTGCTGAGCTATCGCACCGGTCCTTTAGCTCCGCAGTATCATGCGGTGACTCCCAAACCCAAACTCATGCGTTGACTAGTAGGTGGCAGATTCAACCCCAGAGTGGCGGATTGCGCAGGAACATCTCAGTTACAGTGGTGCCATGACCCGGATGGGAGTGAGGTCTACGGCGGTGAGTGTATCGGAGGCCAACTAGCAGAGTGTGACCTGGAGGAACACCTCAATTACACTGGTGCCGTGACCCGGATGGGAATGAAGTTTAGGAGGGTGAGTGTAACGGCAGCCGACTAGCAGAATGTGGAGTGGAACGTTAGTAAACCTCCCTCCTGAAGCCTCATACAGTATCGTAGCGCTGGGCTATCAGACTGGTCCTTTAACTCAACGGTATTGTGCTGTGACTTCCATACCCAAACTGGATCGTTGACATAGGAGGTGGCGGGTTCGACCCCAGAGTGGCGGACTGGGCAGGAACATCTCAGTTATGTGGTGCTGTGACCTAGATGGGAGTGAGGTCTACGGAGTGAGTGTATCAGAGGCCAACTAGCAGAGTGTGACGTGGAATGTTAGTAAACCTCCCTCCTGAAGCCTCATACAGTATCGTTGCACTGAGCTATCAGACTGGTCCTTTAACTCGGCGGTATCGTGCTGTGACGTCTATACCCAAACTGGATCGTTGACAAATGGAGGTTAATTACTGTGACCTCATCGGAGATGCTTTTTGTATCCCTGATCTCACATGTGCAACCTCTGAGAAATATCTGAATTCTGTGTATGAAGTGTTTTAAATGGTTCAAATAAAAATAATTCACGTGTGGAGCGCTGGAACGAGGGCGCCGGAATGGTGGTGCATTTTTTTCTTCATTCTTTATTTCTTGAAAATGTTACTGCTGCTGAATTCCACTCATTTGCCTGCATTAAAAGTTGAATGTTTGTCTATGTCTCTGCCACTCTAGGTGTGTGTGTGTGTATGTGTGTGTGTGTGTGTGTGTGTGTGTGTGTGTGTGTGTGTGTGTGTGTGTGTGTGTGTGTGTGTGTGTGTGTGTGTGTGTGTGTGTGTGTGTGTGTGTGTGTGTGTATGCGCATGCGCACACATACGCATGCATGTGTGTTTGCAAGCTGCAGTGCACAGTTGTGTGTGCAGGTGTGTGTAAAGAAAAGATTGAGAGAAGAATAGAGAATCAATTATTTTATTAAATGAACTTTCCACTTCTCCTTAAGCTGATTCATACATCCTTGTCCCAAATACAACTTCAGTTCCTTACCAGTAGTTGGTGTTAAAGTGTCCGCATCAAAGATGATTGTGGAAAAAAAAACATCACAAATGCTATGTGTATTTATTCAGTAGCAACCACAGAACATTAGTTGTCTTTTCAGACCACTTCAACAGCATGCTTCAACAATGCTTTATCTGATGTGGCCTCAGGTATAGTACATCATGAGATTGAATGAGGGGCTTTGAGGCAGAAGGTCCACACAGAATTCTTTCTGTGCAAGCTGAGGTACAAGTAGGTTTATAAAATCTTTTATCTTCATCTCTTGTCAGCAAAAAAAATGATGTTTGAAATAGAAACATGGCCTGCAGTCAGGCTCTATCTTGTTTTCTCTATAAATGCCATGTTCATCCTACTCTGATGTTTCTGGTCGCCGTCTGATTCCTGGTATTTGTCGTGTGGCATTTGTAGGCTCGAGGCATCTGTCTTTCATTTGAAAGTCGGACTCCATGATTTTCCAAGATTGTGTCTCATTTTGAAATGGAACATTTCTTAAATCGCATTTCCTCTTCATTGGTGATGGTATTACAAACACTAATAAAAATTTAATTTATTTATTGAACTTAGCTACTTGGCACGTATTAGTGTATTTGTGACCTTGAGTAATGCCCCTTATTTTTGGATGTGTTTTGCCCTTGTCTTGGCAGTATGTTATGAAATATGAACTGACCACATGAATTTAGTTGGATCCATTGATCCAGTTGATATTGCCATTCAGAATTACTTTGCAAATACAACCATGACATTGAAGATGCCTTGTGAAAAATATAGTCTATCATAATTAATTACATTGCATTCAACATAGATTACATTCCGAATGCACACAATGTAACCCCTGTTCCAAATTCACACTTTCTACATATACATCCGCAGCTGGATAAATATTTGTTCTTGTTAAGTGTCCAGCACAGAGGTACACACGGCCTCACCTGGGAGACCCACGCAGGGCAGTCTGGTCTTCCCTCTGCTGGGGCCAGACTGGGACCAAAAACTGGCCAGGCATTTTTGGCTTAGTTGGGCCCCCCACACACAGGGCCGCTGGCAGCTTTTGCTGGGCCCAGGACAAAGTAATCTGACAGGGCCCCCTACCCAATACAAACAATAATGGGGATCCAATTCTGTGCCCCCTATCTCTCTGGGCCCAGGACACCATATAACCCCATCCCCCCCCCCCCCCCAGTCGGTGGGCCTGCCCGCACATACGCAGGCTGTTTTCATACTATATCCTAATTGGATTGGTTCACTGAAGATGACGCAATGGGACACCACATCTAAATTGTGAGCCGATCTCCAAGAAAAAAAAAACAGCATTGGCCCCTGAGTACTGAACGAATGAAAGCTCAATTGGGAAACTCCAACTCCCATTGTCATTGTGACACAGCACTCCACCGCACACAAGTGAACACTACTGCACGGCCCACCGGGATAATGTCCTGTATGCCAGATTACAGTCCAGCCCTGCCCTTCGCTGTCTCTACTCCGCTCCACTTAACCCTATACTGCACGGTGTTGCCATATGGCAACATACCATTCTTTTGGCATTTCCTGGTATTTAAATATAAATAATAGACACTGATTGGTTTTCATATTGAAACTGTGGCCTTGCTTTATCCAATTATGTGGTTTGTTGACATCACATGACACCACACACTGCCCCAGGCTCGCTCTTTCCCTCACTGTACATGAGTGTGTCTCCATGACAGATTGCTCTGCCTTTGGCCAAGATTTTTCACACTCTTTGCAATATTTACAAAATTTAAAAAAATATTGGGATGATCTATAGTTAGTCATGATCTGTTTTCACCATTTGTTTTGTTTTCAACTAAAATTATTTCCTTTTTATGTTGGAAAAATAGGTATGTTGCCATACGGCAACATTGTGCGGTAATGGAACAAGACGGTCAATAGGAAAAGTGTATTGATACACATACCCAATTCTAATTGATTGATTAATTAATTTATTTATTGATTGAATGATTGATAACTGGACATGTTAGAGTACTGTGTGAGTCCTTGTGCTCGGCCAGGCTCCCTCTCTGCTTACTTGACCCCTGCTAGTTCATTAGTGGTTGGTTGGCAAATTATTTTTGGAATGCTGGACTGGTTTTGTTGTTGTTGTTAATGTTATCTGTGTTTGTGGGGTTGTATGTAAACATTTTAGAAGTAGTCTTGAAGTCCGAATGCCACTGCACATGTCCTGCAACATCCTTTTATCTCAAATAGGCAAAAGCATTCATGACACCATTCGGCAAACATGTGAGCTTTCTCCCCCTCCTCACAGAGAACAAGAGATTCAATGAAACAGTTTGGAGGCAAATGTCATTATACGGCGGTGCTCTTTTTAACAACCAAGCAAGCACCTCCAACCATGCGGTGTCAAGATGCATTTACAGTTGATTTGAACCACAAGCTGAGCAAAAAAGCACACTCTTCTCTTCTGTTCACTCTGACTGCCCAAATGAAATATGCTGCTTGAGGCCCCCCACACCCAAACCCCATTCCTCCTTCACATGCACGGGCCCACACGAGATTCCAAAGTGGGCCATTTTTTTGGCAGGGCTGCCAGGCAGTGCGTTGTTGTTCTTGGAAGACATCGGAGGGCAGAAATATTCCCTCCATGACTACTGCACTGTAAATCCGCCGGTGCCCTAATGCTTTCCATTTATTTTATCGGCCCTATACATCTTCAGGAGCGATTGCCTTTAACTCGGAAGAAAGGGGCTTGAGAAGAAGAAAAAATAAGAAAAAAAATGAGAAAATTTGGCATCTGACGTTTCCTTGAAGAAACATGATGTCTGCAAAGATCTGTGTGTGTTTGGGATGCTTGAACAAGGTTGGCCTCTGTCCTGTCCTGTCCTGTCCTGTCATGCATCTCATCATGCATGCTACAGTACATGTCTGGGTTTCCAGGATCTCAGTGGAACTTGGTTTTTGATTTTTTTTCTTCACTTTGAACCTGGTTGCTTTTTTTGACAAGGTCCATGTCCTTAGCTTCTTCCTAGTGAAAGAAGAGCATTCGATTGACTGAGTTAACACAAGTTCTTGTGATTTTTTTTAAATGAAAGGATATTACGGTTTCATGCTAACAATAAAACAAAAAATTGTCATAATTAGTTAAACTGAAATATTTCTAGTTAGGCAATATCTTTTAGCCTGGCAAGCCAGACTAAATGTGAGATTAAATGTGAATATTTAGTCTGGCCCTGATCAATGAGACATGGGAAGATTGTTGATGGGAACAATCCGTTGTTTTTCAAACTTTGTCTGTGCCTATTGGCCAACGCTTTGTCTTCACTCCCTCAAAACTATGTCCGCTTTGCACCCAAAGATTTTTAAAAAATCAAAACAAAATCCTGCGGTGTGATTCTTCTGCCAGTTTCAGGGTATTGGGGCAATGTCCGAGGCAAGACCCACTCGCAGGCAAAAATAATTTTGTCCGCTGCCGGGTGGTGCTAGTTTACTAGGCTATATATCTTTGACATTGCAGATCAAGTTTTAAAAAAAAAACAATATTTATAGCAGTTTCTCATGAACGTCTGACATCGTGCTTTAATAATAGCATTAGATAGAGTCATTCATTGGTATCAGAATGTTGGTGATTGAGTCTCCATGTCTCCAGCAGTAGCCAACACTGCTTGGGCCATCTCCAACAACAGTAGACAACATGACACAGCTCATGTTTCACTGTGCCCCGCGCCACTGCAAGCAGGGGACTTATAAGCCTAGAGGATCACACTCTTCCTCCTCTGTTGTAAAAGCATGGGGTGAGGTGGTTTGTGTGTGAATAGTTTATTTTTGCACTCATTAAAGTGTGGGCGCGAGGCTCGTGCACTGTGGCAGTTGTGGTGGCGAGCCAGTCAGCCAGGAAGGCAGGCAGGCAGGCAGGGGAGCGGGGCACAGGGGCAGGCCGGGTGGAATGCGCGGCAGGCCTGTGGTGACTGGGGCTGGGGCTGGGGCTGTGGCTGGAGCTGGGGCTGGGGCTGGGGCTGAGCTGCCTGCATGCCACCCTCTGGGTCTTCCTTATGCCTGTGGCTGTGTGAGTGAGGATGGAGGAGAGACTCACACCACCGCCATTGCCACCACCACCACCACCACCAGTGCCACAGAGGTGGTAGGACTTGTACTCGTCTGGTCAGCAATTACAAGCTGCCACCACAGGGAGGAGCTCTCTTCACAGCGAGCTGGACTCTGAAGGATGCTTTCAGGGAAAGTTAGGCAGGATGACTATCATAACTGAAGCAGGCAGGGCAGGGAAGGCGACAGGCACATATTGAAATAGAGTGGTGAGGAGGGGGAGAGAAAGAGATGGTTCAAAGTTTGTAACTGTAGGTAAGTAGTGGTTTTTTTACCGAGTTTGTCAGGGATCGACATCAAGGAGCCTGAAGTGTACAAGGTTTTTTTTAGCATGTGTAATGTTCCAGTGTTGATTTTTGCATGCCTACTGTGGGGTCTGCGTTCTGTCATATTGACTCTGTCCATCCACTGAGGGTGGATTGGTGGGGCGTGGTGGGCCTAAGTGCATGTGTATGCATAGTGTACATGCATGTGTGTGCATGTGCATGTATATGTTTGTCTATGTGTCTGCTACTCTAGGTGTCTAGGTGTGTGTGTGTGTGTGTGTGTGTGTGTGTGTGTGTGTGTGTGTGTGTGTGTGTGTGTGTGTGTGTGTGTGTGTGTGTGTGTGTGTGTGTGTGTGCGTGAGCAGGGGTGGGCGTCTGTGTGCTTAAGTGAAGTAGCAGGTTCCTCCTTCTTCAGACCCATGGCACACCAAGAGGAAAAGGAGGTCTTTGAAGTTGCGGGGTCTGCCATCCATCTCAAAAAACTTGCCTGCTTTCATTTTGCGCCAAGCTACTGCAGAGGCCAGGACTATTAAAGGCAAAACGGTCTACTACACCCCCTCCGCCCCCGCCCCCGCCCCCCGCCCCCACCCTCCACCACACCCCACCCCAACACGTCTAAGGCCCTGCATCACAACTCTATGGCGACTGTGTGTTTCCATTGCGAGTGAAAGAAAACAAAAATTCCAAAAGTTGATCAGACCACTAAACTGGACTAAAGATAGGCTGCATGTTTTTCTTAGGGGCTGCGCGGCTGCTACTAGGGTGTTTTTCTTCTTTTCATATTATGTTTTTAGCTGAGTATGGAAGAAATCTCCTGTGTGGCAGGCGTCACATCTGAAGGAGAGAGCTTAATTGATGGGGATTGCGTTTCAGGTTTATTGTCATAGATAGAAAATGGAGGGGAAAATTTCAAACCCCAGAGTCTCATTTGATTTACAAAAAAAAATGCTTTTTTTGTTTTAATTTTCATGGAGTGATATTGACACACACTTGCTAATGGGTAAGCGCTGAAGCCAAAAGTAACTAGATTTATTTTGATTTATTATACATTTTTTATTAAAGGATAGTTCCGGCGTAAAATGAAAGTTTCACCATCGCTTTCCCATGCCACATAATGTATCTAATGATGAGCCATTCCGGGCAATGCCGCGCCGTTATGGAGTTAGCTAATTTTAAGCTTTTTGGTGAAAAACGCAGCCAACGCATCACGGCGGGGCCAATTATAAACCTATTCTTTTCTGATGTTTCCCCGCTATAAACAACTTCAAAAACGCTACACACTTCATCACAAAGGTCTCGTCAATCAAACCGAGGCACAGAGAATGTCATCGGACCACACAATCTTTCACTGGCCAGTGTTTTCAGAGGTGTCTCACTGTTGCAACTCTCTGACCCGGATGCCAGGGCGCGCGAGGTCAGAAGGACCATTACGCAACGGAGGAAGGCTGGATGAATTTATGAAGTCGTACTAGAAGTACTCTTACAGATGTAAGTACACCACCAGTGGTGTGTTATTACAAAGCTGAATCCATGTTATATTATACCGTGTTGCAATTACTTTGTAAGAGTAGTCTGCCTACCTGTACTCTCCATGCAACTCTTCAAATCTGCTGCCTGCACACACGGTAGTAGCGATCCCTCCGGGTTTTTACGCCAGTTTCGTCCACTTCTAATGCTATTAGCCATTCCCGTAATATGGCTGGTTTAGACAGTGGCAGTCGGTGAAAACGGTCGGGGTTCCAGCTTTTCATTTTACGGTCGTAGCCGGTGCGAACCGCGGACCATGTTTAGCCTACCTAGCCACCTGATTGAGTAGCCTGCATCCGGGTCAGAGAGTTGCAACAGTGAGACACCTCTGAAAACACTGGCCAGTGAAAGATTGTGTGGTCCGATGACATTCTCTGTGCCTCGGTTTGATTGACGAGACCTTTGTGATGAAGTATGTGGCGTTTTTGAAGTTGTTTATAGCGGGGAAACATCAGAAAAGAATAGGTTTATAATTGGCCCCGCCGTGATGCGTTGGCTGCGTTTTTCACCAAAAAGCTTAAAATAAGCTAACTCCATAACGGCGCGGCATTGCCCGGAATGGCTCATCATTAGATACATTATGTGGCATGGGAAAGCGATGGTGAAACTTTCATTTTACGCCGGAACTATCCTTTAACAAAAAGAGCATATTGTTTTAACTTTTTTTTTTAAAAATCCTGATTATAGGCCTATAAGAACGCATTACTATGGCCAAAGTCAAAGTCACATACCCAGGACATATAAAAGAAATTGATGAAAGAATGATACTGAGACCGGTGGAACCAGTATGACAAAAAAGTTTATTTCGGCATGAAATATAAAAATAAAAGAAACGGTAAAATCAGCACCAGTTTCTTTCTGTTCCAAACACTTGACTGCCTTCATTCCTCACCCTCTTGTCCTTTCACTTTATTTTCCATAAGCCAGTTTGTTGTTATATTTTCAGTTGACACTGGCTTTACTCGCCAGTTTCTGTAATTGTAATGGAAGTCATCTCGTTTAAAATTAACACTCACATTAGAGCAGAGCCCTTTCCTATTGATTAACAAGAGAGAGAGAGAGAACTCTGCCTCTCACAGACATGAGTATAGACCCATGGAGAGAGAGAGAGAGAGAGAGAGAGAGAGAGAGAGAGAGAGAGAGAGAGAGAGAGAGAGAGAGAGAGAGAGAGAGAGAGAGAGAGAGAGGGAGAGAGGACAGGCCTGTCAGTCCTAATGGCTTTAGGGGCGCCCATTAGCCCTGGCCTGGCCTGTGGTATTAAGTAAAGACAGTAACAGCAGGCCTCTGGTAGAGCACTTTGTAGGCTACATTAAGAGCAGCCATAGCTAGCTCCTGCCCTCTCAATGATGCGGGACACTCGCTTTTGCTCCACTTTGAGAACAAGCAATATCTCGCACACTATTCGTTTGCATCCATAATAAATGTTATTAAACCATTATGACCATAGCAACCTTATTCTATAACTAAGTCAGTTTGTCAGAGACAGTTAGGCTACACTTTCCTTAGCTGTCCAACCAAGCATTACATCTGTTTGGTATCTCTGTGAAGACAAGCAACTCATGCATTACATCCACATCCATACAGGGAGCAGCAGTGGCCTCTGAGGCCTAGCTGTGATGCCTTGTGTGTATTCCCCCCCCCCCCCTCTCTGTGTGTGTGTGTGTGTGTGTGTGTGTGTGTGTGTGTGTGTGTGTGTGTGTGTGTGTGTGTGTGTGTGTGTGTGTGTGTGTGTGTGTGTGTGTGTGTGTGTGTGTGATAGAGAGAGAGAGAGAGAGAGAGAGAGAGAGAGAGAGAGAGAGAGAGAGAGAGAGAGAGAGAGAGATTGAGAGAGATTGAGATCAGTTAGTGATGGCTGTCTTGTGTGATGTGCTGTAGGGTTTGTAGTGCTCAGCGATCAGAGAGTGGGCATTATACGCTAGAGTGGAGAGAAAGAGAGAGACACACCCGAACAGAAAGACAGTCACACAGAGAGAGAGAGACCAGCGTGGGCTGTCTGGGCACGGGCAGTCCTTCCGAAGAAGAAGAAGAAGAAGAAGAAGAAGAAGAAGAAGAAGAAGAAGAAGAAGAAGAAGAAGAAGAAGAGGAAGAAGAACACCGGGTGTCTTAAGTTGCCCAGGCAAGTCTGGGTCTGCTTTCCCAGAGCAGTACAGTGCACATGGGGACATGCTGTTTCCATCAGCCTTGTTTATAGGGGGGACCAACCGACTGACTGAGCAGGAGCCCATGTAGCTTTTAGCGGAACAGGCCGTGGATACCAGTCTGCTGTTCCGAATCACATGTGATAGCCTATATATGTGCCTCTTGCGTTGTTTCTGCATCTGTATGACATTCCACCATTACTTATTTTTTGAGAAGTAAACAAATTGAACATTTTTTATTGATGGAAATGGTAAAAAAAACTGTCATATGCAGAGCACTTGAAAGGTTTGGGGGAAATTGTCACTTTGCCAGATCTATGAAGTGCCTTTTCATCATGTTGCAGTGGCACTAAAGTGATGCTCGGCTTTCTTTCAAGTATTTTTGGGTCTTTTCATTTATTTCTACAGGACAGTAGTACTGTGAAGAGGGAAACGACCCAGGGCGGATTTGGGCAGTCATGGTAAGCGGTTAGTGTCGGATTTGTAACCCACAGGTTGCCGGTTTGACTCCCGACCTGCCAGGTTGGTGGAGGGAGTAATCAACCAGTGCTCTCCCCCACCCTCCTCCATGACTGAGGTGTCCTGAGCATGGTACCGTCCCACCACACGCGCTCCCTTGGGGTGCCATTGGGGGCTGCCCCCTTGCATGGGTGAGGTATAAATGCAATTTCGTTGTGTGCAGTGTGCTGTGGAGTGCTGTGTCACGATGACAATGGGAGTAGCAGTTTCCCAGTTGGGCTTTCACACTTTCACTTCACTTCACTTTCATTTGAACCTGGGCCTCCATGGATGATGTAGCCCATTCATAGTTAGCTGTATTAGTCTGTTCCGCCACAGCACCCCTTACGCGCAACTTTTTAAAATGGGGATCATGGTCGCAGCAGTAAGAGTTTGCACTGTTGCGGTCCATCCCTCGGTGACCATATCCAATCCAAGCAGCACGCCGTACAGTTTTCCCCTGAGGAAAATGTTGCAATGAAACGGAGACTCCAAATACCATCTAAACCAAGCGGTCATTTATGTTGGTAATGAATCTGACGTGGTGTAATTGTTGGAAGAAACCGTGACACATCCAATCTCCTGCGGACATGAGGTGTGTTTGTGTTTCTTTTTCGTCAGCCCTAAATAAACACGCAGCCTGTCCTTTTTTTTTCTTCTTTTTTTTCCGAGGTCCATAAATGTCCTACTCCGTGTTATTCCTGGTTAAGATATTTGGATGAGTGTGTATGTGAGTGTGTGTGTGGGGTTGTGTGTCTCGTATTCTGGTCTCCCTGTCTTCAGAAATGAGTTTAAAGTAGGTAAAGTGGGTGCGTGCGTGCATCCGTGCATGCCTGTGTGCTTGCATGCGTCGATGCGTGCGTCTGTGCC
>NC_085875.1:4362515-4365015 GCF_034702125.1 Engraulis encrasicolus | reverse complement strand
GACTAGGACTATTTAGCCTGAAGCTAACTCTGGTATAATGCACAAAATGACAACCTTTACGTTTTAATTGTACATGGTCCTTAATTACAGTTTTTCTCTATTATTTCCACACAAGTTCTGGTACTTCACACACAATTCTCGGAACATCTCACCCATTTCCCAACTCCCCTAACCAATGTCACTGAACACTAAGCACAATTCCTTCTTTACACTCACATTTCAGTTTTAAAACACACTCGTTTCAAACCACTACACACAATTATCTAGATTACACACAATTTTCATGAAGAAAATCCCTGGTTGTCGCATTGAACACACTGTCATTCACTACACTAAAATCAACTACCATACTATAATCACTTCCTCATCACATGGGCAAACTCTCTTCATACCGGTTTACAATCTGAAATCATCACCCCATAAGGACACACATTGCATGTGATATTGATGAAAACATGAGTGAATGCAGTGAGAAAACACATTTGCTTAGTTTTCGAACTCCAAAATATGTTATACAAGAGATCACTTTCATGTGGTTACCCAATATTTTACAATAAATTAGTGCAATTTTTTCAAATGTCAGAAAAATATGCAAAATATATTTTTTGCCACACATCTGTGTACTCTGATTCTAAAAACAATAGGCCTATTTCAGTATTTTATTCCAGAAAAATACCCTCTTTAGTAAGTGGAATACTGAAGAAAATAAGTTTCTACTGTGTGTCAAGTTGAGTATATGAGTTTTACCGTGTGCATATGTAGTGTTCAATGGTTCACATAAGAAGAGAAGAGAGTACACTGTTTTGAGACAAGACGTGCATTTTTCAGAGGTAGTGTGTAGTTTTGCCCGTTGTTTGTGAGGTTTGGAGATTTGTGTGTAGAGTTTTGAGAATTCGAGAACTGATTCCGAAAATTGTGTGTAAGCAATCGAGAAAAACTGTAACTGAAATGCACTGACTAATCATTGTCCAGAGCTTCCCTGGAACTAAATGTCTTGTTCCTAGTGTTGTGTAACCTGCCTTCGGAATTTAAACTACTTGTTTTTTTTCAGGATTAATTGGAAAGGACACACTTTTCATAAGTTCAGAAGTGGGAAAGAAGACGCAGGTACTTCCAATTACTAACAGATTCAGTAAATGGCTGGATCAAAAAAAAAAATCGAATCGATGAATCGAATGGCACACACCATTGGTTAACCAGAAACCAGCAGGGCACAACTGGAGGCCACACCCTCTTGAGCACCCTATATATTACTGCAAGCAGACTCATAGCAAACAGCTTGTTTTTCTGCAGGGAATATTGAGACATTTGGTTTCTGAAGTAGCATTGGGTGGGATTTTGTGTTAGTGTAAATGGGGCATTGAAGTAGCTTGGTATGTTTTTGGTTTGCAGGTGAAGCTCTACTGCTATGTAACCTTCCATCTCAAGTAGCCTAAACATATCACTTCAGCCATTATGGGTGAGGGTGGAATATGAATCCTCAGATCAACTAAACCATAATGGTGCTTCATAGATCACCCCGCAACATGCCTGGCTGCACTGTATGGCATATCTCATGGCTGTGCTTGTGTGTGCAGGCATGTGTGCGTGCTTGTGTGCTTGCGTGAGAGAGTTAGAAAGAAAGTCAGAGTGAATGACGAAGACAGTGAGAAAGTAAAAGAAAGAGAGACAAAGAGAGACAGCGAGATGACTGAGTGAGCAGTGTGCAGTGTGCAGTGTGCGTGCGTGCGTGTGCTCACAAGTGTGTGTGTGTGTTGCATGTGTGCCTTATCTCTCGTGGCCAAAAAGGTGTCTGCAACCAGACACCACTTCAAAGGGCGACTTTATAGCTGTGCTCGATTGGTAATAAATGCCAAGGTGTCTCTTGGGTGATCAAAATTATGAAGCGCTCTGAAGGCTGCTTGATGTTGCCCCAAGGTTGTGTGGAGTCAAATAAAGACGGGAGACGAAATTAGAAAGTCTAAACTGGTGTTGGAGATAAATAGGTGTGAAGAAAAAACAAAGGAATATATTGATGGAGAGATACAAGTGCGCTTCAGGAAGACTGGAAGTGATAATGAGAGAGTGATTTGAGAAGGGGGAAAAAAAGTCAGAGATGGACAGATACAGACGTGGAGAGAAGAAAAGAAACAGAGAGAAAAATCTGAATTAAAGAGGCAGGGGAAAAAAAAGACAAGAGCGGAAACTTGCTGCGTTTTTTTTCACTCTTGGGCACAATAGACTGTTTTTACCACGTTCACTCTTGCTGTATGGCAACTGGGGGGAAAAAAACGTGAAACAAAACAATACCCGAAAAGAAACGACTGTTTACGTTCCTCTTCTGTCTTCGTAAACCTAAACAGCTGAGAAAGGAGACGCGCGTTGTACACAAAGTCGGCCGTCTCCCGGGCTAAAGACGGCTTAATGACACTGTTGTTGTTTGCTGTTAGTGGGCCACCCCGTGGGCCTGGCTTTTGTTTTGAACGGCCAGACTGAGTCATCATCCATGATGAGAGGCCAC
>NC_085875.1:4355015-4360015 GCF_034702125.1 Engraulis encrasicolus | reverse complement strand
CACACACACACACACACACACACACACACACACACACACACACACACACACACACACACACACACACACACACACACAGATGCAGGATTATAGGCTTGTACTGAAATATGGGCCCTGTCCTCTCCATCCTCCGAGAGTACACTGTTATCGTCGTTATCAAGTTTTTTTTTCTTGCTCATGTGAGAAACCAGAACGGCTCCTGTCGATTCTCATGGAAAATTATGAGGAAAAAAAGCAAAGTGTCCCATCAACCCTTTCCGGGAAAAAACAAAACAGGAAAAACAGTTTTTATTTCTGTCTTTGGGTACTGTACTCATAATTCCATGATTTATTCCTCCAAACCTGGGGGCCATAATTAATATCAGATGATTCAAAACTTAGTAAAAAATATATTATTGTCGAATGCTTTCATTACAAGAAAAACAGTTCAGAGAACACACCAAAGACACTTTAGTATAAATTAGCCTATATATCCTTCACATATCTTCAGGCAAATTGATGAAATCATGTGTGCCAGTCAGTGAGAGTATAACATACAATCAATGGTTGGTGCAAGTAGATGTTTGTCTATTCCCATTTTATTGTCTTGTTCTTCTGGTGGCTGTGAGGTTGACTGCGCGGCTGAACAGTCCTGTATTTGTTACGTTTGCTGTGCCGCCACTCATGGCTTTCACTGACCAACTTCATAGGCCCAGTGGGAAGCGCAATAAATGTATTTGTTCAACAGAAACCTTTTCTTCTTTCTAAATTCTTGCTGCATTGTTTCTGGGGAAGCTGTGCAGTGATTTATTCATTGGTATCGGCCCTTTTCCAAATGGCTACAAGCTCATTTTATGGAGTGGCACATGCAGGGCCTCTTCACTTCCACAATAAGGTCATCGCTGACATCTCTGTTGCGTGTGTTTCTCTCTGCGTCATGTGTTCATCTCTCTGATCAGCTGACCTTTAGCAATTGTAGGCCGGGAAGCCAACACGGACGGACAAAGGGGTCAGTTGTTGGCAGAATCGGGTCCCCATTACAATACATGTATTGAGTTTGGGGTCTTTTCAGATGACTTTGTCCCAGCCTCCCAGGCCCACCCAAAGCCATTAGCAGCCCTGATTGTAGGTATTCCTTTTATCGCTGTGATGTTTATCAAAGCCCGAAAGTATTTTCACTTCTCTAAGACTGCCTTTCACGTGTGTCTAAATGTCACAAAACATTTCACTATCATTTGTGATTATTTTAGTGGCTATTCTGGTCTTCAAAGGAAAAAGAGAGTCAAGCTGAGATCTCCACTCCGCAGAGAGCTGCGATACTGTGGGAAGAGGAGGCCAAGTGCCGAGGGATGGCCTGCTGTGGTTCCCGTGGCTTTATTAGAAAAACTACCTTAAGTGGCCGATCGTAAAAGATCTCTTCTGGTGTCACGCTTCTCCCCTTGTGTATTTGCGTGTCCTCAGCCCTGGCTTCTCACCCGTCTTAAATCTATTACTGTAAATCTCTTCCCTCTAATTCATTTGGGCTTCCTATTTTTGGCCCTCATGTAGCGCTTCATCTTCTCTTCTCTGTTCCTCCCTGCATCCATCTCTCTTCTTGTTGTCTTCCTTTCTTTCCCTTTTTGTGTCCTCTCTTGTCTCTCCTAATGTACTCTCCTCTCCTCTCCTCTCCTCTCCTCTCCTCTCCTCTCCTCTCCTCTCCTCTCCTCTCCTCTTCTCTTCTCTTCTCTTCTCTTCTCTTCTCTTCTCTTCTCTTCTCTTCTCTTCTCTTCTCTTCTCTTCTCTTCTCTTCTCTTCTCTTCTCGTCTCACTGCCACCATCTCTTTTTCTCCCTTCCTCCTATCCTCTCATCATTTCTCTCCTAATCCTGTCCTCTATCACCCCCTCCATTTCTCCCTCCGTCCCCACAGGCAGTGGTGCAAGAAGTGCGAGTGGTGCGAGTTTCTCTCTTCTTCTCTTCTCTTCTCTTCTCTTCTCTTCTCTTCTCTTCTCTTCTCTTCTCTTCTCTTCTCTTCTCTTCTCTTCTTGTATTCTCTTCTTCTTCTCTCTCTTCTTCTCTTCTCTTCTCTTCTCTTCTCTTCTCTTCTCTTCTCTTCTCTTCTCTTCTCTTCTCTTCTCTTCTCTTCTCTTCTCTTCTCTTCTCTTCTCTTCCTCCTGTTCCCTTTCCTGATGTTGTCCTCCATCACCCCCCTACCCTCCCTCTCTCTCCCTCCCCAGGCAGGCTGTGATGTGAGAAGTGTTGCATCACCGTCCCCGTAGCCTCTTCTGGCCTCTCTCGCGGTCACTCTGTGGGAACCCCGTGATTTTGGACGGCACTCTCTTTTCCCACCAAAAAACCGACTCCGGTTAAAAAATAGTATACTCCAGTAGCTTCTCGTAGGCAGGCACCCTGTACCAAACCGGTTCTGGCTTGTCGCTCCTTCTCACGGGCTAGAGGATGGATGGGGAGGAGAAGGGTCAGTGCTTGCTGAGCCAAGCACACGGCCCTCCTAATCGCTTTCTTATGCAGGTACTGCTGCCTCTGGACCCCCCCATGACCAACTCCCCCCTCCCCCATCCCGGCCCCATCCCATTCCCAAACCCTCGACCCAGGAAGTGGTAGGGCCCATGAGAAACAAGGGAACAAGAGAAAGAGAGAGAGAGAGAGGGAAAGAGGGAGGGGAGGGGGCGCTTTAACGATTGTTTAACACTATTTCCAGAGTCCTCTGTGTGTTTTCATTTTTTTTTCCACCAGATTACTCGCTCGCTGGTGCTTTGGTTCCCATTTCCCCAAATTAGGAACAATTGCAGTGACATGATGCAGTGATGGAGGGCTAAGGGAAGCCACTGGTGATTACCATGCTGATCCCTGAGGCTCTCAAGCCCTCGAGAACGACAGGCACAAAGCAGCTCTATGACTTTCTACAACATTATGGTCATTTTGGAAGAAAAATCCCTTCGTTAAATAGGACTTCAGTGCTTTGTATGTTTGTCTGCAGTTGAAATTTGGTGCATGAGTTTGAGTGTGTGTTGGTCTGTATGTTTTTTTTCGTGGAAACAAATAAAGTAAAGGTTTATTTTAATGCAATTGAAGCTTGCACAGGCAGGGCCGGCCCAAGCCTTTATGGGGCCCTAAGCAAAATTTTATCCGGGGGCCCCCCATACTCAGATGCTTCACAAGCTTCATTTACATGCACGAGTGAGGGTTGGGAACTAAGGACATTGGTAGGCTGTCTGTAGATCGTGTACACATCATGCACTGCACTTCTTGGAGGAAAAAGAAGACATTTAGGGGGTTTACAATTACAGTTTTTCTCAATTGGTTTTGTACATTTCTCACAACAGAATAATCATTCTCAAAACTTCTTGTTCAATTGTGACTTCCTGCCGTTACCTGTGCACATGGTAAAATACGTTTTTCATAGTTTTCAGCATTTAGCAAATGTTTTCGTCCACCATGCAATGGTTGTGTACAATTCTCAGCTTTTTCGTACATTATCAATTGCTTTTGTCATATCACTCAAAAAGCTTTGTCACTGAATGCATGAAACTATCGCACCCCCCAAAACATTTAGGCCCTAGGTCATAGTTCAAGTCTTGACATGCAAAATGATTTACCAAGCTGTCGTAATGTGATAAGCACTGTAAAATTTCCATTGGATTTTTGTCTATAAATGTGATCTGAATTGGTAAATTGCTCGCAGGTAAATATTGACTCTCTCTAATCAAAGGTAGTATAAGGGATAGAGAAAACAGGCATACAATACAACAGTAGGCACTGTACTGCATTATATTACTCTTTGCCTCATGTGGCCTTTATAATTACGCTCCACGCAAAATTACAATATTTCCCTATAATTTCACAAGACAGTAATCACACTTTATACAGTATCAGTGTATTGTTTCAAATTTATTTTGCTTTACAGTTCTAGATTTTTTTTCACATGGGCTTGCAAGACAAGTAAAAAGGGATGGTAGAGGACGCATTTTGACACCTCAACCAGAGTTTGCTATTTTTCCTATTTTGCAATGAGAAAACCTATCAATAAATAGGTCATAGTCTAAATGTATATCTGGCAATCTTATCTGATCAATGTAATATAAAGTCGAATTTACAACATTTCCCATCCAATCTAAACAACAGTTTGCTTCAGAAAAGATCCTCAAGAGTGTACTATTCAATTGACAACATGACAAATCGATTTGACTAGCTTGTCCATACACGGACTACACTATGACACAATGACTAACCATTCTGCTGGCACTGATACGTTCATTGACACAAAAACTTGGGTTTTGAGCAAGAGACTCGGTTTTGCAGGTCATCCACGGTGTTTTGCCATTTGTTAAAGCTGTTTTGAGAATGAATATTATGTTTTGCAAATTGCGAGAGAGATTTGAGAAATGTACAAAACCAATTGAGAAATACTGTAAAAGGGGTACATGACAAATGGCGTTGACTCCTGTTTCCATTGTGGCAGTAAGGTGTGCATGAGAAAGAAATATATCACTAGGGAAATGGTGTAGATTTGACTTCTACATGGAACTTTGCTACTCATGGGGGGCCCTGGTGATGTGGGGGCCCTAAGCCATCGCATCGTTCGCTTATGCCTTGGGTCGGCCCTGCGCACAGGGGAGAGGAACTTTCTCCGGCTCACTCCTATGGACCTCGGGAGCTACTCAGCATCATTTCAATGTAGTGCATACGTGTATCAGCTTGAGTGTTTGTACATCTACAAGCGGAAACAAAAGAAAGGTACGACTATTGCCATCTACTCAATAGAATCTCACCAATCAGGGTACGGGGCATTCCCTGGTTCCCTAGTTTCACTTCTGTGGAAAACAGGGGCTACTCAGCATCATCGTAGTGGGTAGAGAGGGGAGTAGAGCTTATGAGTTTGATCATTCAGTTCATATATGCGAGTGGAAATGAACAAAAGTATTGCAATGGTCCTCTACACAAAAAGAGTTCACCCAGGGGTTCACCCAGCTCACAACAGCACCCACTATAGTGGTGTGCAACTTGAGCAGCAGAGAAGAGTGGA
>NC_085875.1:4345015-4350015 GCF_034702125.1 Engraulis encrasicolus | reverse complement strand
CAAGCAAAAATTTGTAAAGTTTTTTGTGAAGTTTTTTTTTTTATTAAAATGCATCATCAGAACAATACTACATAGTTTTGCTCATATCATAAGCATGGGGTAGCACATCAGCAAAAAAATTACAATGTACATCATCAGGAAAAAGGGCAAGAAGACGTGTTCTCTGAACAATAATCCATCCTGTTGTGCTTTAAATGTCCCAAATTGTATACAATTCGAACCTACAGTATGTATGTGTGCTTGGTGTCCTTGGCTTTGGTATTTCAGAAAAACATGTAAGGCCCAGTGTGCTCTAGACAGCTTGGAGTTAAGGCCTGTTGGTTCACCTGTTGCACGCGTGCAATGCAAACTGTACCAGGAAATTGCAAAACACAAAATAAATAATAATAATCATACCAAACCTTCTCTGCCATGCTATAACAGTCATGGACAGACATAGAGTATGGCTTCGACTCCCTCTACTTTCACTTCTTAACAGCATAGATGGCAAAGATGTAAAAGCATATTAAAGTCATTGTCACAAAGCACAGTAAGACCTGTAGATTCCCTATTGAATAACACATACGATTGATTTATCGCAACCTGATGACTTTTTTTGAGATATCACAAACAGTCTGTTGAGCAAAAAAAAAAAAGAAACACTACAAAAGGTCTGAGTATGTCTACGTTTTGACTATACAGTCTCTTTGTATTTTGCTATGTACACAGTGATTTAGGGGGAGCGGGGAGCTAAAGGCAGTGTGTGTTGGGTTAGGCCTTGTCAGCCATAATGGATGCTCTGTGACGCCATCCACCTGAAAAGACACCTGCGCTCACCTCACCCTCTCATGTCCATGTTCTCCCCCCGCCACGCCCTGACCTCTGGTAGGGCCTGTGACATAGGAGACCCTACATCACCATGGGCCAAGTGCCCCCCTGCACCCCCAACACCCCCCTCCTCCATCTACATTTTGTTCTGATCCTCTCCTCTGTGCTCTCTTCTCCTCTGCTCATCAGTTACAGCAATGCCCCCCCCCACCCCCCATCACCATTAGTTATGTTCCAGCCACAATGGGCAGAAAGGGGCGAATCAGCCGCAATAAAGGCTTCAAAGGGGCCAACAAATCAAGACCAGACGGAGGGAGGCAGCGTCGCGGAGCTGCAGCTTTTTGGTAGAGGAGGGCGCTTTGCCAGGAGGCTGCCCTCTGGCACTCAGCCGCATGTAAGTAGATATGTGTGTTTCTCTCTCTCTCTCTACACACACACACACACACACACACAAACACACACACACACACACACACACACACACACACACACACACACACACACACACACACACACACACACACACACACACACACACTCTCTCTCTCTCTCTGTCACACACACACACACACACACACACACACACACACACACACACACACACACACACACACACACACACACACACACACACACACACACACACACACACACACACACACACACACACACTCTATGTCTCTCTCTCTCTCTCTCTCTCTCTCTGTCACACACACACACACACACACACACACACACACACACACACACACACACACACACACACACACACACACACACACACACACACACACACACACACACACACACACAAACTTACTTTCTAAGTAACTATCTGAAGCCGTCGCCACCTCCCCAGTGCTTGCAGGCACAGGGATCAGGTGTGTTGGAACATGGGACATGGGAAAGGGCCTTTGGGCCTTAATGATGGGTGGATGCGGAGGGGGTGGAGGGTTATAGACACCATTCACACCTGGAGTGTATTTAGTTCTTCGTGCATGTGTGTCACTTGTCCACTTTATCTGTCCCATTGTCAGGACCTTGTGGCTACGCAGCACGATGGGGAAGTGACTAATGGGTCTAATGGCCGTTCTTGCCGCATCGCCAATTATCTTCTGAAGTTTCAAAAAGGCTTTCGACGGACGATGGCTTTAGGAGAAAATGTGATTTTTTTTTTGGAAAGAAAAGAATGACAACAATGGGGATGCATTCACTGTGAGCTACTGTACCTGGGAGTACTGCGAAGTGTGATTTACAAGGGGACGGTATAGCCAAACAAGTCGAGTAGTAAAATGTATGGCTATCGAAGTACACAGTTGGGAGCGGAATGAGACAGTGCGGTCCATTCTGGATCATTCCGCAATAAGGCAAGTCTTTAATACGACTAGTGAAGACACTACATGAGTATATCGAGAAGTGGAAAGTGGGATCTAGGAACTCAGAACTGGGATTTCCGGGAAATGTGTGATTATACATTAAAGGCCTAGCAAGCGAAGAAAGTTTGTAAAATTGCTAGTCTGTGGTTCACAATGGCCTTTTTTAAATAACACTATAGTGCATCGAAGCTAAATCAGAAAATAACATTACATTAAAAACATTTTGGGTTTTTTTTATAATTTAGTTATATATTACAGTAGCAAACCTTGTCATTTATATTAAACGAAAACAGAAGAAGGAAAATAAAGACATGAAAATGAGATCAGGACATAGTGACCCAGAAACACACAGGAACAAAATAATTGGCTCAAATAAATAAAAAAAAACATGAAAAAAACATTATTCAGTTAAAAACAAAATCATGACAAATAGTAGAAAATGTAATGTTGGAAAAGACGAATCAAATTTGACAAAAAAAAATGTTGATTAATCCTAAAAATAAAATCCTTTGGGTCATAAATGATATTCTCGGGGAGAATAAAAGAGAACGATACAAAGACGACACTCTCCTTTCTCCATGTGTGCAATAGCTAGAATGTCTATTCAACCCGTGTTGTAAAAGTAACTCTGCCCTCATAATAATGCTCTCATGTTACATAGTAATATACCTGTACTGCCGCACGAGAGGATTTTTGAACAAGAACAAAACAATACCCGGTGACTTAAGATACAGAAAATCTGTGCGCTGTTAACCAATGCGTGTGTGTGTGTGCGATCTTAATTTCAAATGCACCACGAGCAATCTGATCCGTTGCGTAGTGAGTGCTGGCATTCATGGTAGGAGAAAAGGCATTGTCCTGGAGAGACATTAAAACACTCCTCCATCACCCACCCCAAAAAGCTCAGTGATTCCCCCTCTCCGCATCAAAATAGGTACAGAACATTGGCATGGAGACAACTGTTCCATTTCATGTGACAGACGAGATCAATGGCCATCGAAGTCATATAGAGTCAATGCGTTAAAGTACAAAAGTGATTGGCCCTCTGTGAGAGGGGGCCCAGGAAAAAAAAGGACACGCAAAGCAGTCTGGGAGTTGAAGTCTTTGGTTATTTTTGATTGTCGAGACATCTCAAAGAGTTGCATATATTACTATGCCTGTTTTTAAACCCATTCCATCCTATGTACATTTTTTTTTACTTACTAATCGCTACCTCTTTTGTTGTTTCTGTGAATGTACCAACAAATCAGTCTCCTTTCGGTCAAAAGGACAATCATACATGTTTTTTTCTAAGTACATCATGGGCACCGGCAAACACCTCAGAATGCAAATAAGCTGCTCTATCAGATAGAAACAAAGCTGAGTTCGGGGAAGGACGGCTAACAGACAAAACATGGCGCACAAAACATGCAGCATCATTTTTTTTGGTTGCTTTTTTTAAACTTTCTAACATTTACATAAACTCTCTTTATACTGTACTTCTGCGTTCAAACTCTGCAACCCCTTTTCTCTATACCCACCCCTGCTCACTTACAACTTCTCTGGCAACACAAGCTACTGTATTATCTCTCTTTCACCACCATATCAACATCTCCGATTCTACCTCCTCCACTTCCTCTTTGTCTTCCTCTAACGCTTCAGCCCCCACCCCCATGGAGCGCCCCCCTGTGGTGACGGGGCGTCAATACGGCCTCCAGACGGACTCGTCCATGCGGCCCGAGGCGCTCATGGCGGTGGGCGAGTTGCTGTGGCTGCCGTCGGCGTCCACGCCGTCGTTCTGGCTGCTGAGGCTGGGGTTGCCCATCAGGCTCCCGCTGCCGCTCCCTGCCGACGCCCCCGTGCAGGAGCTCAGCATGCGGGTGGGCGAACGCTCGACCGCCCCGCCGGCACCGCCACCTCCAGCGCCACCCCCGCTGCCCGAGCCGCCGGTGGGCACCATGCTGAACTGATAGGAGCCCGAGCCGGTGCCGTAGTACAGGTGGTACGGCGAGGAGTTGGTCTGGAAGTGGGAGCTCTGGTTCTGGTTGCCCGGGTAGGGCGGCGGCAGGTAGGTGTGGTAGCGGGACGAGGACATGCCCGTGACGCTGAGGCCGCCGATGCCCGTGCTAGATGGGTTGGCGGAGTAGGTGAAGGCCCCTGGGTAGTGGACATGGGGGTCGGGGAAGCGCGGCAGCGGGGACAGCGACGCAGCGAAGGACCTCTGGGGGAACAGATTGGTGGTGTCTGAGAGAAGAAGAAGAAGAAGAAGAAAAAAACAAGGAAAGAAGAAAAAGAAGAGATGGAGAAAACATAAATGGTCCGTATATATACGTACACATTAGCATAACGGCTGACGCTAGCCAGCAAACACCAGCTGAAGAGGAGCTTATAACACAAGAGCCTTTGCAGAAACGTCCCTGGAAAGGGAATCTGAAATAAATTACGAATGAAATACATCCCTACGTGAAATATGTGCCATTACGATATATCATCAAACATATACATATGTATTTCTTTCAAATACAAAAAAATGACCAAGCCCCACACTTTTGATCCAACTCTCCACTGACAACAAACTGACAGGAAAATAAACTGAATGGACAGGCCTGTTTTCTATGGCACTCACATGCTAATCCATCAGGCACCATGAAAACATGTGTTTTTGTAAACTTGCATTCAAAGGATGGGGGTTGTGGGAATCCTTTAAAATAACGTTACAAAAACTCAACAGCCTCAGTCTTAGGCCTCAAGTATGACAATGGAGGCTACACAGACAATTGCGCGGCTCAGATTTGTGGCATATTTTGCTTGGTGAATGTGTTGACAAGAGGAGGTTAG
>NC_085875.1:4320015-4327515 GCF_034702125.1 Engraulis encrasicolus | reverse complement strand
TATAAAAAGATACAAAAAATTAAACAGTCACACATGTAGGGATTCATCTGAACCATATTTATAAACACTACACACACACAACATACAAACAACACACACACACACATACACACACACACACACACACACACAGATATGTGCCCTCGACAGCACTACTTTACTTCCTCTGGCTGAAAGAAGTGTGTGTGTGTGTGTGTGTGTGTGTGTGTGTGTGTGTGTGTGTGTGTGTGTGTGTGTGTGTGTGTGTGCGCGCGCGTGCTCATTTGTGTGTTTGTGTGTGTGTCCTCGGGTAGGCTGGCATAGGTGTGTGTGTGTGTGTGTGTGTGTGTGTGTGTGTGTGTGTGTGTGTGTGTGTGTGTGTGTGTGTGTGTGTGTGTGTGTCTCCGGCGTACCTCCCTACACAATGGCAAATTCTTACGCATAAATGGCCTTATTCACCAGCCGCACCGCCACACTGCAGCTGCCGCCATTCCTTCAAGAAAATAAACATTTCCTTCAAATATTTTGATTGGCCCTGGGACAACATCAATAGCGGGCCTGCTGCAGATTACGCCTGTTATTAAAGACCGTATATCCCCCCCCCCACCCCACCTGCACCCCACCTCTCTTATTCAACACCCCCTGCAGTAGGGGCGGGGCGGGGCGTGAGATGGTTAAAAATATATCTGTCGGAAAAGGGTGAAATAAAACAAACAGGCAGGGTCACTCACGTCAAAGGTGTTTAAAAGGTTTTAAGATGTTTAAAGAGTCAGTGCTAATGTAACGCCGGCCGACCCAGCGGAGACCAAACGCGACACACAAGACGAGCTAATTAGCCTAACGACCGGGGCAAGCAGAGTGTGCGTGTGTGTGTGTGTGACAGAGAGAGCGAGCGAGAGAGAGAGACAAGCCAAATAAACAGGCCGTGGTCTTGTGAATTGCGGCCTCGGAGCGGAGAGAGAGAGAGAGAGAGAGAGAGAGAGAGAGAGAGAGAGAGAGAGAGAGAGAGAGAGAGAGAGAGACTAAGAGATGAAAGGGCAGCGGAACCAAGATGGTGGCCGGGGGAGCCTGGGTGCGCCTTTGAGGGGCGCGCAACATGCTTTCTGTAATGAAGCGTGTCATTGAGACGCTCTGAATGTCGGCCCTTGTGCCGGCTTCCTGTCTCTCTGCCTGGCCCTGGGCGTCGTCGGAGAGAGAGCGAGGGAGAGGGAGAGACAGAGAGAGAGAGATGGAGGAAGGGAACGATGGAAGGACAGAGGGAAGGGGAGAGAGGGAGAGGGAGAGAGAAAGAGAAAGAGAAAGAGAGAGGGAGATGGAGATGGAGGGAGAAAGAGAAAAGGAGAGAAAGGGAGAGAAAGGGAGAGAAAGGGAGAGGGAGATGGAGAGAGGGACAGAGAGAAGCAAGAGAGAGAGAGGGGGAGAGAAACAGAGAGAGAGAGAGAGAGAGAGAGAGAGAGAGAGAGAGAGAGAGAGATAGAGGGAGGGATAGAGAGAGAGCGTGTTTAGGGGCAGGAAGGAGGGATCAGAGTCACCGTTTAACTTAGGCGAGACATCTGATATGTCTTTTGCACTCACGCTTAAAACATTAGTAAAAAGAAACACCAAGGTCAAAAAACACCCGCACAGCGCACCGCCTCAGGTCCCCACCCTCTACCCTCCCACTCCTCTACCCTCCCACTCCTCTACCCTCCCACTCCTCCACCCTCCCACTCCTCTCCTTTTTCTCCTTTGCGGTCCCTCTACTGTACCTCCTCTCCTCTAACCTTTCTCTACTTAACTGTAATCTACTCTCCTCTATCCTCCCTTCTTATACTCTCATTTTCTCTCCTCTCCTTTCACCTCCTCGGTTCTTGCCCACTCCAATCCAACCATGATCTATCTCCTCCTCTCCTCTCCTCTCCTCTCCTCCCCTCTCCTCTCCTCTCCTCTCCTCTCCTCTCCTCTCCTCTCCACATAGTCTACCTTGCCGAGATATCCTCTCCCCTCCATATCCTCTCCCGTTCTTTCCTCATCTCTTCTCCTCTCCTCTCCCCTCCTCTCCTCTCCTCTCGCTTTCTCCACCAATTGCCAACATCCTCCTCTCCTCATCAGCTCTCCTCCTCTCTTGGCTCTGTCATCCTTTTTTTGGTTTGGGCCTCGTTTGTCCCATGTGTTCTTTTATGCTTTTAAGTTTTTTATACATTGCACTAGCCTGCCTCTGTGTATGCAATGTTCTATACAAATAAATGTGCCTTGCCATCTCCTCCTCTCCTTTCATCGAGACCTCACCCACCATGACCTCCTCCCTTGTCATCTCGTTTAACATACAAATTGCTGAATCACTCGTTTTTTCCCCTCTCTCCCATAAATGGATTTATATTTTTGTGTGTGGTTCGTCAACAGGATCTTTTCAGATGATGTTACTTCGTTGGCGAGAGTTTCGTCATCACCGCGCCTCAGATGGATTGCGGTGACTGCGGCGAGAGAGAAGAGGAACTTGCCGGGAGACACAGACTGACAAACACCTCCCATGCTATCTGCCGCAACTCGCCGCCATCTTTGTTTGTTTTTTTTTCCCGTTCAAAACGACTACAGTACTCGATCGTCAGCACGAGAGGGACACCTTTATCTCTGGATGGGTTTTTTTTCCCTGTGGTTTTTCAGATTTCTAATTTGTTTTATTATTTTTTTTGTATCCACTGCTGCGCTCAATTTACAGGAACAATACACAAATGAATGAAAGTAAATATACTCTGAGTGCATCTTGTCAAACAAAGCGTCCAGACTTGTGGTTCACCGAAGATGGGAAAGCCAAACAGCCAGAGCTCAGGAGAGACAGAGAGAGAGAGAGACAGAGAGCGAGCGAGAGAGGAGAGAGAGCAGAGAGAGGAAAGAGAGCGCGAGAAAGAGAGAGAGGTCTCTTTGGGTGTCTCTCTCGCTGGGGACCGATGTCCTGAGAAATAGCGATGTAAACCCCCCCAACACACACACACAAACACACACACACACACACACACACACACACACACACACACACACACACACACACACACACACACACACACACACAGACAGATTCACACACACGCAGCCTACTGTGGTTTATGTTTGTTGCTCTAATTTCTGCGGTGACTTAGTGCGTGCACTGCAGTTAATGGGCTCCTCATGGCAACGGAGGGTGGTTCCGATCGGCCTCATATCTGACATGAATCACAAGGAGGAGGGGCGCAGGGTTAAAGTGTGTGTGTGTGTGTGTGTGTATGCACATGTGTGTGTGTGTGTGTGTGTGTGTGTATGCACATGTGTGTGTGTGTGTGTGTGTGTGCGCGTGTGCGTGTGTGCACTACCGTGCCTGTTTGCATGCGTGTGTCGTGTGTGTGTACTGTACATATTTGCCTGTGTCTTTGTGTGTGTGTGTGTGTGTTGTTGCGGCTGGGTGGGTGGTTGATCCTCCAGCTTAACAGCATGATCCCATCTCGAGTGGGGAGGAAGTTGCTGGGCCGCTGTGACTCATGATGGTGTCGAGCCAGGGGCGTAGCTACAGGGAGGACGAGCAGGGCATTTACCCCGGGGCCCTCCTGTATTGGTCTTGGGGACCCTATTCTGTGTACCACCCACTGATGAAGGCTTGATAGCCAAAACGCGTTTGCTTTTTGGACATGGTGGTAATATAAATAAATAATGAGACGCAGTTTGTGAGAGCAGATTTTTCTTCCTTAAGGACCCTATTCTGGAGCCATATGGAGGGCCCTGTAAGTGTCTTGCCCTGGGGCCCCTGTGGGCAATTGTTCCGCCACTGTGTCTAGCGGAGCAGAGCAGAGCAGAGCAGAGCAGTGAGTAAAATGCCTGCTGTTTTATATGTGGATCCATGTACAGATGCCCAGGACCAGTGCTGTGCCGTCTACAATAGGCCTACAGGCATGGCTGTGGCGACGAGCTGCACTGCTGTCGATGGGAGAGACCGCAGCAGCATTGTTTCTTATCGGGCGAGCTAATGTGGCAAACCACCACCACCACCACCACCACCACCCGTGTTGGGGTTTGGGGTTTACGACACTGGTGGTGGGCCACTACTGGGTCTGGTTGGTTGTGTGTTGGGCTGTTGGGTTTGGGGTCCATTAGTGGCAGGCCACTGTGGCTGGTTGGTTGCATGGTGGCCTGTTGGGTTTGGAGTACCGGTGGTGGGAAAGTGGGGTTGTTTGGTGTGGTGGCCGGTCACACCACTCGCATTGGGTTTTGGGGTCTACTATACTGGTGGTGGGCCACTGGTGGGTTGGTTGTCACGGTGGTCTGTCGCATCACTCGCATTGGGTCTGGGGTCTACGGGCGGTAGGGCTGCACGATTATGGAAAAAAAAAATCATAATCACGATTATTTTGGTCAAAATTGTAATCACGATTATTAATCACGATTATTGTTTTTTTTTGTGCAGATTTTTTGAAAATTATAACAAGATGAAATATAGCCAAGAATGAATTATATACGGGATGAGCAAAATAAAATGAATCGCAATAATTATGTAAAGGCAGCCTGTCAGTATGCTCTGGTTTCAAGGATGCTCTCAAAGGTAGGTCACTATTGCCACGATTAAATCACGATTGAAATCACGACTTCGATTACAAGATTTTATCCCTATTTTCGATTATTTTCGATTAATCGTGCAGCCCTAACGGGCGGGTTGGTTGTCATGGTGGGATGTCACACCACTCGCACTAGGTCTGGGGTCTACGGGCAGATTGGTTAGCGTAGTGGGCTGTTGGGTTTATTAGTGACAGACCACAGGGGCTGGTTGGTTGATGTGCTGTGGTGTGGTGTGGTGGGCATGACAAGCTTGTGGTGGAGGGAGCTATGCCCCACCATAGCACCCACTCAACTGCCCTCAACATTCCTCTGTGAATGCGCATGCTGTCACACACGTACACGCGCACAGACATAGATATGCGTGCACGCATGCGCATGCATAGATACACAGACACACAGACACACACAGACACACACACACAGACACACACACACACACACACACACACACACACACACACACACACACAGACACAGACACAGACACACACACACACACACACACACACACACACACACACACACACTGGCATTTGACTGCTATTCATGAGCTTCATGATTGAGAGGTGAACTACTTTAAGGTGTTCCAAAAACACCCCCGCACTTCCCCTGGGCATAGCCCACTCTACCCCACCCCTTCCCCCTTCTCTTATCCTACTCTACCACACCACACCACACCTCTTCTCTCTTATCCTACCCCACCACACCACACCTCTTCTCTCTTATCCTACCCCACCACACCACACCTTCTCTCTTCTCCTACCACACCACACCACACCTCTTCTCTCTTCTCCTACTCTACCCCTTCCCCCTTCTCTTCTCTCTTCTCCTACCCCACCACACCACACCTCTTCTCTCTTCTCCTACCACACCACACCACACCACACCTCTTCTCTCTTCTCCTACCCCACCACACCACACCTCTTCTCTCTTATCCTAACCCCACCACACCACACCTTCTCTCTTCTCCTACCACACCACACCACACCTCTTCTCTCTTCTCCTACTCTACCACATCACACCTCTTCTCTTCTCCACACTACCCCACCACACCACATCTTCTCTCTTCTCCTACCCCACCACACACACACTCTTCTCTCTCTCTTCTCCTACCCCACCCCTTCCCCCTTCTCTTATCCTACTCTACCACACCACACCACACCTCTTCTCTCTTATCCTACCCCACCACACCACACCTCTTCTCTCTTATCCTACCCCACCCCTTCCCCCTTCTCTTATCCTACTCTACCACACCACACCACACCTCTTCTCTCTTATCCTACTCTACCACACCACACCTCTTCTCTCTTCTCCTACCCCACCACACCACACCTTCTATCTTCTCCTACCACACCACATCACACCTCTTCTCTTCTCCACTCTACCCCTCTTTCCTTCTCCAACACTGTACCCCATCCCCCTCTTCTCTTCTCTTCTCTTCTCTTCTCTTCTCTTCTCTTCTCTTCTCTTCTCTTCTCTTCTCTTCTCTTCTCTTCTCCACCCCTCCTCTCATCTCCTCTCCTCTCCTTCTTCTCTTCTCTTCTCTTCTCTTCTCTTCTCTTCTCTTCTCTTCTCTTCTCTTCTCTGCCAGGCAGCCAACCTGTTTGATCGCTGCATCTCATCACTCAGCCTAGAGCCGCGAGCCACATAGACCAGGAGCACGCACACATATGCACCTACCCACGCAGATCTACAAGACACACACACCTGCAAACACACACACACACACACCTGCAAACACACACACACACACACACACACACACACACACACACACACACACACACACACACACGCACACACACACACCCATGCACCCCCCCACCCCCCTCCCCACACACACACACACACACTCATCAAAGCCTCAAACACTTGACTAGATGGCAGGGGGAGTACTGCCAGCATCTGATACCTTCTCCTCTTGGCGAGGAACACACAGGTGTTGGAATGAGGCGTTTTGTAAGGCGATACGGCACTTTGAACGCTGCCGGCCACGCCACGCACGCTGGCCTGATTGGACAGATAATGGGCCCTTTGTCTTCGGAGGGGGTTCTGCTCTCCGCACATACTGTAGGTGTAGGGGCTGGAGACCAGAGCTTGAGGCTCAAACATCTGGATCTGTGTGTGTGTGTGTGTGTGTGTGTGTGTGTGTGTGTGTGTGTGTGTGTGTGTGTGTGTGTGTGTGTGTGTGTGTGTGTGTGTGTGTGTGTGTGTGTGTGTGTGTGTGTGTGTCTGATTTGTTATGTCTGTGGGCCTGTGTGTGTGTCTGTCAGTTTGTCTTTCTAGTACGTGTCTGTGAGTATGGGCCTGCCTGTCTGTTTGTCTCTATCACTGCCTGTCTGCCTGTCTTATCTGTGTGTGTGTGTGTGTGTGTGTGTGTGTGTGTGTGTGTGTGTGTGTGTGTGTGTGTGTGTGTGTGTGTGTGTGTGTGTGTGTGTGTGTGTGTGTGTGTGTGTGAGAGAGAGACAATCTGTCTCTCTGTGTCGTGTGTCTATGTCTCTCTGTGAGTGTCAGACTGCCTGTTTGAGTGTCTGTGCGTGATGTATCACTGTTTGTCAGTCTGTCTGTATCTTTGTATCTGTCTGTCTGTCTGTCTCTGTGTATGTGTGTCTTACTGTCTGTCTGAATACCTGCCCTCCTGTCTGGCTTTGTGTCTGTTTCTCTGTCTGCACAAACTCAGTCAGGAATATGAACTTAATCCTCTTCTGTCTGTGGCTCAGAGGGTTGAATGGAAGAGGTGGGAGTGAGGAGTGAGGAGGGGTCGGCGGAGGAGGGGGGCGGGTGCATGTGTGGTGCTGGTTTGACTAGGCCAGTGTATCATACGAAACACGTCACTGTCAGTGAGTGTGTGTGGGTGGGTGTCTGTGGTGCTGGTTTGACTAGGCCAGTGTATCATACCAACCCCCCCCCCCCCACACACACACACACACGTACACACATACACACACACTGACTCACCGT
>NC_085875.1:4300015-4302515 GCF_034702125.1 Engraulis encrasicolus | reverse complement strand
GAAGGGGAGTAGAGTTGCCCAGCTGGGACTCGAACCCAGACCTTCTGAGGTAGTAAACTGGGGCTCTGACCGCTACGCCTCAGAAGGTCTGGGTTCGAGTCCCAGCTGGGCAACTCTACTCCCCTTCGCTACAGTGAGAAGGAGGCCAGCACCGCCCGCCTAACGATCCCACGCCTACCGTACCACGCCACACCGCACTGGCCTCAAAGTATACACAAGAGTCTGAGCTAAGGTGTCTGTGGTGGCTGGTGTGGTGGCATCAGTTGAGGGCCATATTTTGGCTTTGTTAAAAGCGACACTTAACCCACCAGGGGCCCACAACCCAAACCAACTCAACCCAAACCTAAACCCAAACCCAACCCCAACCCACCCTGCTCCCCACCCGCTATTAAATGCTCTAATTTGTTTCCTAAAAAAAAACCCTATTTGCATGAGGTGTGACCCCTCTGCACAGCGTGTGACCACTATGGGTGCACCACACCACACCGCACCACACACGGCAACAAAAAGGGCGTGGGGGGAAATGGGTGTTAAAGTCAGAGGTTTTGATTTGTGTGTGTGTGTTTGTGTGTGTGTGTGTGTGTGCGTGCGTGCGTGCATGTGTGAAACGCACAATGCGCATCCGTGCGTGTGTGCTTTTTTTCCTTCTCTTTCTTTCATTCTCTGTTCTGCATTCATTCGGCAGTCAGTCAGTCAGTCAGTCAGTCAGTCAGTCAGTCAGTCAGTGAGGGCCCCTTTGTCCGCAAGGGCGTGGTACTGTCGAGTAGAGTGGTGGTGTTGGGGGTTCATATGCGGATAAGGAGGAGGGGGGGGGGGGGGGGTCTGTGGTCACTATAAATATTTCATGCATCAGGCAGGGTGCACTTAGGTGGGTGCGCTAGGCTAGCGTGGCCTCTTTTTTTCTGGTAATGATATCATAACCACAAGGCAAATGGAGGACGGCCTGGAGGGAGGGCGGAGGGCCTGCTGGGGGATAGGGTGTTGTTGGGGTGGTGTGCCTGTGTGTGTGTGTGTGTGGGAGGGATAGGGTGTTGTTGGGGTGGTGTGCCTGTGTGTGTGTGTGTGTGGGGGGGGGGGTGTTCGTGTGTGTGTGTGTAACTGTGTGTGTGTGTGTGTGTGTGTGTATGTGGGGGGGGGTGTTGTGTGTGTGTGTAACTGTGTGTGTGTGTGTGTGTGTGTGTGTGTGTGTGTGTGTGTGTGTGTGTGTGTGTGTGTGTGTGTGTGTGTGTGTGTGAGTGAGTGTGTGTGTGTATGTGTGTGTGTGCTTGTGTGTGTCTGTGCCCGCTGCACTCAACCCTGGGCCCCCGAGTTGAGCCATTACATTTACTGGTCCTACGATAAACACACACGCACACGCACACACACACACACACAAACACACACACACACACACACCACCTGCTCCTCTGCATTGACTAGGTGTACCCCCAAAATGAAGTAAGCAGAGACAGAGAGAGAGACAGACAGAGAGAGAGAGACAGAGAGAGACAGAGAGAGAGAGAGAGACAGAGAGAGACAGAGAGAGACAGAGAGAGAGAGAGAGAGAGAGAGAGAGAGAGAGCGAGAGAGAGAGAGAGAGAGAGAGAGAGAGAGAGAGAGAGAGAGAGAGAGAGAGAGAGAGAGAGAGAGAGAGATGGGCAGCAGTAGAGTAAGAATACGATGCAAGTACTGGCAATACTGTATAATGGCAATACAAGTACTGCCCATTATCCAGAGCCAGGGGTGGGTAGCCCAGGTTCAGAAAATACCGTATAACATCCTAGTGCATACTGTACTTGCACCATGCCAATTCAATGAAGCAGCCGATTTCACTTTGTCTGCCTGTCTTTGTCCACCTCTGTCCAAAACAACTTTCGGTGTAGTGAAGGACGTAAAGGGACATTCGACTTGGCCTGGCTGCCAGCAGTCCACAGTCCACAGTCCACAGTTTTTTTGTTTTGTTTTTTTTTTATTGTAAGAGAAGATTAGATACAGACATTGAAAAAGCGGGGTATCGTGCACATATTAATAAATAGAGGAAAAAAAGCCATAAATAGCCATTAAGGCAATAGTTCTTTCAGCTTTTTTGCTGTTCAGTCCTTCAAGGGAGTTAAAATAAAATTTCAGTTCTTTCTTGGGTTTCTTCCTCCCCATTTACATTTGTACAGTCAGTCCACAGTCCAATATGGCAGTCCACAGTCCAATATGGCAGGCCTCTGGGCCGACACTGCTATGCAAAAAAAAAATACTGTCTGCTACTAAGGTGCGTCTAGATTTCCTTGGCTATTACTCAAGGACACCCTCAGGGATTAGGGTGAGAGAGAGAGAGAAGGAGAGAGAGAGGGAGAGAGAAGGAGAGAGAGAGGGCGAGAAAGAGAGAGAGAGAGGGAGAGAGAGAGAGAGAGAGAGAGAAGGAGAGAGAGAGAGAGAGCAAGAGAGAGAGAGCAAGAGAGAAATAGAGTAAGCCTCCGTCATTCACTCTACCACGCCAGCCCACCACCGCCCACATTTTTCCCCCTCT
>NC_085875.1:4267515-4285015 GCF_034702125.1 Engraulis encrasicolus | reverse complement strand
ATTACGGCGCACAATAAAAATCAGAGAAAAAAGCAGAGGGAACACATTTCACATTGTTAGAGAGACGCGCTTCCACAACCCAAGCTCTAGTCATCTGTTAAATGTGGCGCAATAAATGCTCCGAATGGAAGAGGGTGGTCGAAACACAGACACACAGACGCACAGACACACACACACAGACAGACACACACACACAGACATACAGACACACACACACGTCGAAAACATGAAACAGCACAGACTGAATGAAGACACTCAATTGTCAGGCAGGGTGACTGATGTTTGCTTCCGATTAAAAATAAAATACGAGTGAGCCAGCACAGAGAGAGGATTTTTATTTTCCTTTTTTCCTGACTTGTCTGTCAGCACTCCTAACTCCTGACGCTTTAACGGTGAGACCTGTGGGGCTGTGGAAAGTCGAGCTCTAGTAACTGCCTTAATAGCCTCAAAGCTTGGGAGGCCAGACTTAAACATCAGCAGTATACCCTTGCACTGCACCATTGGCAAACGTGTGGAATCGGTGGTTGCCTTTGGGTTGATTCCAGTCAGGCCAAGAGCAATATAAATATCATTTCTGATCTCCTGAATAATCTTGAACGGCACCCACTTTGTCGGAAAGCAATCAATCAGTCACAAACCAAGGGAGGCTGGTCAACCATGCCGTTTGGGAAACGTTTAATTGTAAGTCTCGAAGAGATTTGAAAGTTGGTGATAATCAGGCTAGTGATCAGCCTCGTCATCATCACAGTGCTAAGCCGTCCCCAACAACTCAATCATACTGTGAGTTAGGAAGACAGATGCTGAGGCACTCAAGGTTGCAATTTTTTTACTTTTTTATTTTATTTATTTTATTTCAGCCAAATAAAAAAGTAAAAAAATTGCAACCTTGAGTGCCTCAGCATCTGTCTTCCTGGACCAAGTTTGAGAGCCCCTACACTGATGAGCACCAAGGAAAAAAGGTGAAGACCCAGAAGCACTCCAATTACCTGCTTATTTCATACTGTGAGTTAACCCATTATATGAGTTAATAGTGGGCAACCTGGATGCTGAAGCTACAATCCAGTGCCAGATATTCCAAATGAAGTGGCTTTACCTGTACAATTATTATAATCACCTGGTTGAATTGGATAGGCAGGTCGCGTGCAGAAACGCACGCGCACACACACACACACACACACACACACACACACACACACACACACACACACACACACACACACACACACACACACACACACACACACACACACACACACACACACACACACACACGCACGCACGCACGCACGCACAGCCGGGAAGGTAATTCACTTTGCCAAGTTTGAACGAGTCACTGACAAATAAATGATCAAATTAATCATCAGCCCACTTACAGCAATGGTAAGTTGATAAGTTGTTGTTTTGTTTCCCAAAATGTACCAGTCAATTTCCTGTTTTAGATAGCATTTAGCTGGTGAGATTTTCCATCTCTTATGCACGCGCACGCACACACACACACAAACACTCACACACTCTCTCTCTCTTTCTCATACACACGTTCACAAACGCACTCTCTCTTTCTCTCTGACATACACACACACACTCTCTCTTCCTCTATCTCTCTATCTATCTCTATCTCTCTCACACACACACACATACACCCCCCCCCACACACACACACACGCTCTCTCTCTCTCTCTCTCTCTCTCTCTCTCTCTCTCTCTCTCTCTCTCTCTCTCTCTCACACACACACACACACACACCCCTCGCTTCTAAACTTGTCCCATCTCAGCACGCCATCAGCTGACCCTTTTAATAAACACGCGAGCAGAGCATAGCAATCCGCTGAGCCTCAGCCTCCTCTATGAGCCTCTCCTCTCCTCTACTCCTCTCTTCTCTCCTTTGCACTCTTCCGCTCTCCACTCCTCTCCTCTGCTCTGCTCTCCTCTCCTCTCCTCTGCCCTGCTCTGCTCTCCTCTCCTCTCCTCTCCTCTCCTCTCATCTCCTCTGCTCTCCTCTCCTCTGCTCTCCTCTCCTCTCCTCTCCTCTCCTCTCCTCTCCTCTCCTCTGCTCTGCTCTGCTCTCCTCTGTCCTGTCTGACTAGTATTAAGCCAGTACTAGACAGGGCTGTACTCACTGCGCCCACTTTGGAACTGCAACTGAATCTCTCTCACTACCTAGTGGCACCGCGCTCAATTCATAGGGCAACATCCTTATTTTAGGGGACCTGTGTGTGTGTGTGTGTGTGTGTGTGTGTGTGTGTGTGTGTGTGTGTGTGTGTGTGTGTGTGTGTGTGTGTGCGTGCGTGCATGCGTGCGTGCGTGTGAGTTTATGTGCGCTCGTACGTGTGTGTGTGTGTGTGTGTGTGTGTGTGCGCGTGTGCATGTGTGTGTGTGTTTAAGTGTATATGTGCACGCGCGTGCCTGTGTGTGTGAAGCGGGGGGTGAGGATTAGGTGGCCTCCTTCAGCCGTGGTGTGACTCATGTGTGGGCTAATAAAACATGAGGCGCGTATCAAAAACAGAGTGGCGCCGTCAGCATGCTCACCACCAGGGCTTGACATTAACTTTTTCACCCACCGGCCACTGTGGCTATTAGCTTCCCCGAGTCACTAGCCATTCAGGTATTCCACAAGCCACACATTTTAAATCGTTTTTGTTTTCTTTATCATGATAGTCATGATAGATCATGCATCTTACCTCAGAAGATGAGGTGCTAAAGCAAGATAAGTGTAAAGATTTCTACAAGGGAGTATAGAAACTTTGAGTTACTGGGCTTTTTCTTGAACTTAAATAGGCTACAAGAAATTGATACACAAGGGGCAAACAACAGAATACAAGCTACTACGATGCATGTGTCATACCAAGGAATAAGCTGCCAGCCAAATTGGCCAGTGACACTGAAAGTATTACTAGCCTGAGCAAAGTTTTACCAGCATTTGTCCGGTTGGCAGGTGCCAGTGTCAAGCCCTGCTCACCACCGCTGTGCACGGGGGCTAACTCTGCTTTCCTAAAGCGAACACCGAGAAGTCAGCGTGTGGCCGAATCCCAAAACGTACACAGGATTTTTCCAGTGTTAATTCAACTCTTATAGAGTTAATTTAACATCTTCTAGAGTGTATTTGGTCCCAGAGTACTCTCTAAGTGTTGAATTAACACTGCATTTTTTACTGTGTATAGTGGTGCACATTGTAGCAGCCATCCACAGTGTAACATGACACCAAATGTAGTGCCATGTGTCGTGAACGAGGGAACGTTTCAGTGAGTAAACATTAGTGAGTTAGCATGAGTAAAAGTGCTAGTGGCCACATTCATAAACATTCGCTTGTACACTATTGTGCATCATGTTGGCAATAATTGGTACAATTTTGAATGGCCGAATTCAAAACATTTACTCTACTGTATGTGGTCCTAACCTACGTTGACCTTATGACTCTACATTCTCTGTCTATCTCTTCTTCCTCTGCCTTCTTGCTTTTTCTGCCTCTCCTCTATACCTCTCCTTTTAAATCTATCTCTAACAATGTTTTTTCCCATTTGTTAAGCACTTTGAGTTACATGCCTTGTATGACACAGTGCTATACAAATACAATTATTATTATTATTATTATGTATAATGGACACTATTGATTGATTGACTGAATAATTGATTGAATGATTGATTGTTTGTTTTATTTAAGACATCAGCTTCCCCTCCACAGAAGGATACTGTTCTCCCTATAGTCAAACTTACAATTCCTTTAATTTCTTAACATACTATATTTGTATGTACAGTATACTACATTATAGTATACTACATTATAGTATACTGTGTAAGGAAATTACAACAATGCAGCCCAATGTAATCAATCACAATGTAGTGAATCTTTTCGAACAGTGCCGCGGGCGGCGAGTGGGTTGAGGTGGCGCGAGGTGGAGTGGAGCTAGGCCTGTGGTTGAAGCCTGCCAAGACGGCCGGGCCTTTCTCTCTAACAGGTGTCTCTGCCCCTGCCTGTTGTTAAGTTCATGGCCACTTATGTGGTCAGCTCAGGATGACCCGCTTGACCATGGGTGATGTGGTGGTGGTGGTGGAGTGGTGGTGGAGTGGTGGAGTGGTGGTGCAGGCGGAGAGAGAAAGAGAGAGACGCGGCTTGGAAAGGCTCAGCTTCTGCGGCTACCCAGGCCGGCCAATACTGTTAGTGGTTTGACTAAGTGGGGAGGCCGACTGACCGACCGACCGACCGATCGTCCGGCCGGCGGTCGTGGTGGAGTTCCGCCGATGGCATGAGTGCCGGAGGTCTCGGACGGGCAACTCCTCCCTACCGCTGGAAATGATCGGCATTGGGTCTTCCCCGCCTTCCTACTCTCCCTCTGTCTCTCTCTCTATCTTTAACTCTATCTAGATCTCTGCTGTCTGTCCATCTCTGTCTCTCTCTCACACACACACACACACATGAAGGCACACACACCACACTTCCACTCGTGCCGGGGAGCACAGGTGAAAGTAGTTGGCCGCCCACAGCAGACACAGGCCCATAGACACTCAGACCACACTAAAAATACAGCCATGGACCACAACAACGCTCCTATACTTGTGGGGATGCATATATTTACACACGTCAAGCTCTCCTATTAGAGAGAAGAACGCATCAAAAGAGACACACACACACACACACACACTGCTATCGTTCCCAGGATTACGGGCGGCAGAGAGAGAGAGAGAGAGAGAGAGAGAGAGAGAGAGAGAGAGAGAGAGAGAGAGAGAGAGAGAGAGAGAGAGAGATAGTCCAGCGCTGTCATGGGTAGGTGACTCATCAGATTCTTTCTGTCTGTGTGCTGTTGCTCTCTTTCTTGCTCTCATTCTCTCTCACTCACTCTCTCGGTTTCTATCTCTTTTTACTGTTAAGAATATCTCTGCCACTTTTGATTGAATGTTTGAATAAACCTTGATTCAAACTGAAGCACTGTCTCATAACACTGAACCAACCCCTTTGTAGGAAGATTTCCTGACGAAGCAACTTTGGAAAGTCACACGCGCACAAAAATAATATTACATTAAAAAAATGAAAAACAAATCGATGCGGATGTCAATAGCCAACATTTTTTCTTAGACTGCTGTCAGCGAGATGCTGCATTAATAAAATGTAACCAACATCAGCAGGGAAGCAGCATGAATGCACAAAACACATGGACTGCCAGGCCTGTTGTCTGTGCTAAGGCAAGAAAGAGCGAAAGCGCGGGATGTATTGCAGTGTTTCTCTTTGTGTACACACCATCACGGCTGGTGGTTTCGTGAGAAGAGAGAAAGAGCGAGAGAGAGAGCGAGAGAGAAAGAGTGAAAGAAAAAAGACTGAGGCTACTCACGTCGAGGTTCCCGTGGGCCGTCCACTGTGACTTTGATGGCGCGGTGGTAGGTTGCCACTTGAGGTGGTGCGGTGAAGACCGTGATGGTGAGGGTGAAGCTCTTTCCTAAATGTGGTCGGGATATAAATAACAGAGTGGCAAAATAAGATGACATAATAAAATAAGGTGCTGGGATACAAGTCTGACATCAAAATCACAAAAAATGCAAACTGATGATGGTACTGCAATTTAATGTTAAAGACACTATTTTGATAAAATATTCTATAGTGTATTGTATATCAGAAGCTCTTGTAAGGGTTATTACTGTAGGACTACATACCTGTATTTGTTAATCTCATAATACAAAGAATCTTTTTGCATTGCATTATTACATAGGCTACTATGCACATATCAAAGATTAAAATGAAGTAAATGGGAGCATCAGTGTTGCGGTTCTTCTTTTTTCATTAGTTTACTATGCACATATAACATGCATCGATTGTACAGGTTAAGCCTAGGTAAACAATAAAATATGTCTTTGGTAAAAAATCTCTCTGCCATTCTAGGTGCCAGTTGATGCTGCTGAAAATGCTGATAGGTTTTTTTTTTTTTTTAACTGCTGTGCACGCAGCAGACAGCTTTTTCGGCACAGCCACACGATGGTGGAACACACCATGATACAGGTTTACATGGCAGGGGGAAAACAAGAAACGCCGGTTAAAAGAGAGAGATAAATGCATCTCTTTCAAAGAGATTGTATGTGTGGGAAATGAGCGTCTCGGGGCGGAGTAATTGGGTGCAGAAATGAAAGGTGCTCTTAATTCGCAGACCGGAGCGTTTTCCATTCATCAGTCTGCAACTATTTAAAGTGTAACATTTACAGGAAAAATGTGAGCGGGCAGGAGCCGAGCCAAGAGGAAAGGAGAGGAAAGTAGGAAGGCTGGGCAAGAATGTCAGCTATGCACACGGTCATTTTTTTTAGGTATGTAAACAGGCAAGGCGTTTTTTGGAAGTCCGAATTAATACTGAGCTTTTGGGCAATTTGCCTCTTTAATCCTGAAATTCCGGACAAGATTACATACAGAATTGCTACTCAAAAATCACTATTCAATGGCGCATGGTCGGACATAGGCACTTCTTCTGTTTACATCTGCATTTCTTAAAATAATTCAGACAGTCTGAAAACAATCATAAATTGTTGTTGTCAGTTGAAATGACCTGTGAACTGCTTGGTAAACTGCTTGTTTTCAACATTTATATTATAGATGCAATAGGCCTACAGCTTTAATGTCGTTGTTTTGTTTGGCAACAATATACTCCCATAAAGAAAAAGACAGACAGCGGTTTTGGATTCACCTTGAAACCAACTGCAAGTGATTATTTCGGTAGCAGAATTATAACTTGTCATCGCGTGTGGTTTCAAAGATTATGGCATGCAATACTGTATGTCCTTATTTTTGTTTGTTTGTTTGTCTTTTTGTTTTCTTTAATGAACTCACCGCGGCCACTCCTGCCAACAAACCGCAGGTCGTTGAATCTGGCCACCTGGTTCTTCATCACCGCAGACGCGTTCCTCAGCTCTGCCGAATAGTTCTCGTCATTCCCGGCCATTACCGTGACCAAAGTGCCATCAGGAACGTCACCGAGGGCGACCACCTTTCGGGGATAAGCCACGGTCAACCAGGGACGACATCCGTGCAATGCATCACACACACACACACACACACACACACACACACACACACACACACACACACACACACACACACACACACACACACACCACAAACCGTAAAATACATCATGGGCTGAGCATAGCATCAGAGGAGACGCTGCTGTAGATTCGCTGCAGTAGGCTATTAAAGGTTTCTCTAATTAGAGATTATATCACGATTAGCCAGCAATACAACCTGTCCTCACATTCATTTGTTTCTATTTTTATTCTTTAAAATAACAATAACAACAAACCTTACACACTTCTTATTGCCAATTTGCCTACCTAGAAGGCCTTTTGAATGCAATCTGATTGCCCATCACGGCACCAAACCCATGAACCAGTTATTAAAGGTAAAAAAAATCCCTTACAGATGGGGCAGATAAGATTAGCACAATATTGTTAAAACTGAAATAATTTAATTTGAAGCAGTTAAATAAAACCTGATGCGTCTATTTCAAGATATTGTGTAGGCTACCATTCAGTCAAAGATTATCATTATCTCCAAATGGAATAATAGCCTAATAATAGCATGATAACAATAATAATAATAATAATAATAATAATAATAATAATAATAATAATAATAATAATAATAATAATAACAGAACCATCACCTAGATGCTCTTTACATAACTCAACCCCTATGTTTATTTACTTTTTTCTACGTCAAGCCAGCATTATTGCATGTGCCATTCGCCATGCCCAGGCGGTTTTCTGCATCATTTTGCACAGTGCAAAATATTGAGCAGTTGTCAAAATTATTATTGACACTTTCAATCTGAAAAATGATGAAAAATCAGTCTATATGCAGGCACTGGCAGCTGATGGTCTCAAATTGCCCAAACTATACCATAGCAGATTATGAGAATTAACATTTAGACATTAACATTTAGACATTGTCAAACCACAGTCACAGGCACACATATGTCTTTCATTCACAACGCAACTAAATATTGCTCACCTTGAAAGCCACAGGTAGAGTTTTGTTGCATCTCCAGTGGGAGGGGAGCACGGAGCATAGAAAGTTTGGGCTGTCCGTCCGAACCAGCTCGCCGGCGTGGTCAGCTAAAACGTCCACAACAGACCGGGTCTCAGGTCTGGTCCTCAGCGGTCCAGGGGTGCCCATGCCGCCGCTGGCGTCCGGGATCTTGCAGGGAAACGACGTCGAGGGCGGCGTGAACCGTCTGGTAGTAGTTGGGTCTACGGGAATATGCATCACAACACCTTTGATGAATGGCACCTCAAAAGATTTGATCTACTTTTAACTTTTACAAAAGTTCTTGTCCTTCCCTTCCGGAGACTCAGAAGAACGGAGCAATGTTCGTTGAAGTGAGGGAAGCCCGTGCGCAAAAGGCTGGACTACAACCTATTGAAACAGTCCGTAAAACTTAAATGAGACAAGCGGTTGAGCAGGGGTGCTGATTCAGTAATGTGCCAGTTGCCCTGTTTTCCACTGCCTTCAGGGAAAGCAAGGACTCGCTGTTCCAAGATTCTCCTCTTGTCTGCCGCTGTTTACTTGTGAGTAACCCATGCAAATGCCAACGCTTCCACCATCACTCGCTTCATCGGCTGTGGCTGTAGTTTCTTGTCAGAACTGTCTGTTAACTATCTCGGATTTTACCAGCAAAATAAAATGCAATAATCTGTTAGGTAGGCTATGTCCCAAGAAATGTTAACCAAGTGAAACACTATGTTAAAATTGATGTGGGATACAATGAAGCATGTGTAACCCACACCCGATGAATGTTCCGGTTGGTTTTTGCCAAAGCAGTCACTTCTATTGCTATTAAAAGCTTCGCGATATCACAAGGTCCATGACTTCAATACTTCGGCGGTACATAAATAAGTAACGCCAGTTGGATTTTGTGGACTGATTTTCAGCGACGTTCGATGTGTTGACGTCTCTGCCAGAACAGAAAGTTTCAGCAGAGATCCTCTGATGTTTAATTGTCACTCTTCCGGCTTAGTTGCAAAGTATCCTCAATGCTGTCGACGAGTTCCTTAGATGAGCGTTCCGAAGTGCATATGTTTTAAAACTTGGCTAACACGCATAAAGCAAGTTGTAGAAAACTTGCTAAAGATGCTGTGCGCTGTCCCTCGGTGGAGATCCCAATGTCAGACTAAGTGGGCGCTGTAGCCTCAGTTGTGTGTCTGGGAGAAGTGCTGAGAGCTTATTTACTCAAGTCACTTTAGTGTTTAGTGGTTGGGAGTGTGGCGACGGCTTCCACCAATGAATCGACTGGGCTGGACTATCATTAGACCAATCAAAGTCTCCGATTTAGACAGGAAAGCGAAAGCGCTCCAGCCACCGGTGATATTCTGATATTCATTGGCATTCGTTTTTATTATTTGTAAGTTTTTTCTCGGTCCTTCATTTCGTGATATCTTGCAATAGTTAAGCGAGACTTTAACTCCATGTAGGCCTATGTAAAGCAAAATGCAAGACCGAAGCGAGGAGCTGCAGTCCTGATTTCTTTTTTTTGCCATTCATTTTGCATTTTATTAAATTTGTAGCCATAATGTCTAAGACGTTGTAAATGGATTCCCCCTCTTTATGAGACTGAGTCAACATTTCATCAAAATTCCAAAATAGGGGCCACTGCCTTGGGGCTCAGTTAGTCATCAACTTGATTTTCTCGCGCAATATCTGAAAGCCTTATATTCAATAGCCTATGTCAGTTATATAATTTATTGGACGGCATTCCCCATCAAGTCTAGTTATGTCCGAGAAAAAATATAGCAAAATAGACTTGAAGGCCAACCCAGGAGAAACGCTCCTGACGAAATAATGCATTAAATGACAGCTATTCCATCAGTGTCTCGTCTGATGTAACCTAAGATTATATAGGCATGCATTTGCTTTTCACGCATTGTTTTGATTTCGTAGCATTTGCATAGGGCATGTAAGAATGCCACAAGCACAGTTCAGGTAGCCCAAATATTAAATAGGCCTATTGCCAACAGTAGAGCCACATTTGACAGTCGGCCCTTTTCAAAGGGGCACACATTTTGTATAGGCTTAAATAAAATATCTCAATGCAATTTCATCAGGCTACCGGTATTTATATATTATTTTCCTCCATCAAAGTAGTCTAATACAAAAAACGACAGAGCGAAAATATATAGGCCTTACCAGCCGATTACCAGAGCTCCACTAAGTGAGCAAAAGCCTACAAATCATCAGCAAAATGGCACACTTTTTTAATCCAAACACGAGTATTACAGTGTTACAACAACGGTATTATTTTGCCACACCAATCGAATTCCCTGGAATAACAATCCCAGTTGTCTTTCTTCCCCCGAGCGCGCACGCGCGCGCGCGCACACACACACACACACACGCTCCTTTGCCTTTCAAGTGGCCCGCACCCCAGCAAGGCCGATTTTGACCGCTAGTTGGCGCGTTTGTCGTTTAAAAGCCGACAGCGGTTCAAGTGAGGTTGCAGCACGGCATGAGGAGGAAGGAGAGAGGCAGTTGGGGGCTTGATAAGGGCGCGCGAGATGATGGAGAGAAGAGAACTGACTGAATAGCGACAAACATCAGGACATCCACGACACTGCACATTATGGATAACACAATATGTTTGGGTTTGCTTGTAGTTTGGTTAACCAACAATGAATTAAAAGAGAGATTAATTTAAAAATGTAATAGCGAATTAGGATGTTATTATGATGCAATAACTAAAGAAAATAACGTGTTTGCTGTGTGCTATTGCTACTTTTCTAGTGCGCCTGTGCACTTCAGTGGCCAAAAGGAGCTAAATAATGATATGTGTTTCACTTTTGTTAGCCTAGCTTAAATCAGATAATCGCCGCTCCTAAATCAGGTAAGCCTATGGAAATTGAAAAGTCATCAAGGTATTTTTTTTACTTTAAATTAAAATAATATTATGTATTGTTTTGTAGCATTTAGTATTATTACACCACCTGCGTAAAGTGTGACATACCATTTTGTGCAATAAATTGTAGGCTAGGTTTATGTTAATTTAAAACTAATCTGAAAAGGTGAATTTCACTCCGTTGTGTCAGGTGCACATTACAATGCATCGAGATAAAATATACAAGGGCAATAAAGTGCAATTAATCGATTATATTATTACTACTGCGCTTAATGTTTTTTTTTCCAACCCGCGTGATTGCCATTTTATGGGTGCAGTCGGTGCCACAAGTGTGTGTGTGTGTGTGTGTGTGCGTGTGTGTGTGTGTGTGTGCGTGTGTGTGTGTGGCGGGGTGGGGGGAGGATCCTATGTGTTTGTGTTTTTATGATTGTGTGGCGCTGCGCGTCTGTTTATGTGCTATAGGCGTGGGCGTTGTGGAGAGAGAGAGAGAGAGAGAGAGAGAGAGAGAGAGAGAGAGAGAGAGAGAGAGAGAGAGAGAGAGAGAGAGAGAGAGAGAGAGAGAGAGAGAGAGAGAGAGAGAGAGAGAGAAGAGAGAGAAGAGAGAGGATGGGGGAGACTTGGGGTTTAGTTTTCTTCATTACTCTGATGCAGGGCACGCTCAACGCCAAAGTCTTGCGGAGTCAGTGGCGGGGATATGGGAAGAGAAGATTACCCTTTTACGCATGCCAAGGACGCGACGGCAGAGGGGAAGTCGTCTGAATTTATAGTATATATTTAAGCATGGAATGAAACACAGAAGAATTAAGTCAGCTGTAGATCAAAACGTCCCTTGATTTAAAAATATTCCCAAATGACCTTAAGAAATATATCAAATGTGAACAATATGTCAAGCCGTCCATTCAGAATGTGTTCTCATTTGAAAGCTCCAAAAGAAACGCAGATAGGAAGTGCACAATGTTAAGTTATTTTTTAGCTTACCTATCTTGATATTCTCCAAAATAAACAGATCCTTTAGTTTTTCAATAAAATAGACTGTAGGCTATGCCACAAACCTATGGATTTGCATAAAATGCGCACAAACATTACGCACTCTAAAAACAATTACTTAAAAATAAAACCGACACAATTTAATTCGCAATCACAAACTTGCTGTAGTTATTCATTTTAATACTGCTTGATTCAAACTGTAGACTGTGAGTTGTGTATGGGCTGTTCATGCCCTCTATTTTGAGACAGAGTGAAAGCCGGGCCAGGACAATGACATCGGTGATATTTCAGCTCGTCATCTGTTTATTATTAATATCTAACCACACGCAGCACTGCTCTGTGCGCCATGTCATATTTAGACCCCTGCATTTCAGCAAGCAGTTTCTACTATTTCAGTCGCCGAGACTGGGAGTAGGCTGGAGAGACCGCCATGGCCTTGAACGTTTTTTAATGATCCAGGGCGGGCGAGGCTGATGGGCGGGCTGACTGGTTCTGTGATATCCAATACATCAAAGCTAAAAAGGACCCCCGTACCCCCGCTTCACCGACACCAGGCAGCGCATTCTCAAAATCCGAGCCCATCTGCTGTCACCAACACTCCTTGATAGTTTTTGTCTATATGACTAATAAGCTTCTCTATGGTGCGATAGGTTTTGATAAAACAGGGGGTTAGCATACATCATCAATCATGCCCGTGCCTTTTTTGTAGAACCCCAGTCAGCAAAGAGGCAAATGTCATGAAGAGGTCTCCTCATTTGCCAGATATAGTCTATCTTCTTCTTGTTGTGCAATATGTCAATATCAGCTATTTCATATAGACAGGGGCAGTTATTTGATAAACTGCTGTTTCCATGTGTATTGATGAGTGTTGTCTCCCTGCCTTTCACTGCTACAACACCTGTACTTGATTACTGAGCTGGAGTGTGGCAGCTGTAATTGAAGCCAGGTAAAACAAAACATTCCAATTATTCAGAGCACTCTGACACATTCTAACACACTGTGGCATTGTGAATAGGCCTAAGCATTTGGTATGAAAGTGTGGTGGGCAGTCACTGATTTGACCATTATTACATGGTTTTTTGGTTGTGCATTTCACAATTCTGATACATGATATCACATATTATTGCCACTGTATGTCACCGAGCCACTGCGTTGGCAAGCATATTGATAATGGCATGAAGACAGAGAGACCTGACAATGACAGTTGGATAGAGACATGAGGACAGAGAGAGAGAGAAAAAGAGAGACAGAGAGAGTGAGAGAGCGTGCGCGTGTGTGTGTGTGTGTGTGTGTGTGTGTGTGTGTGTGTGTGTGTGTGTGTGTGTGTGTGTGTGTGTGTGTGTGTGTGTGTGTCTGTGAAAGACAGAGAGAGGCAGAGGGAGAAAGACAGAGATAATTCAGCGAGAGAAACAGAAAGGCATAGAAAAGACTGAAACGGAGAGAGAGAGAGAGAGAGAGAGAGAGAGAGAGAGAGAGAGAGAGAGACTCAGACACTCAAAAGGGTGGGGGGTGGTATATATGTATATATAGAGAAAAACATAGAGACAGAAGAGGTTGTTGGAATAGGAGGCAGAGATAGAGAGAGATAGAGAGAGAAAGATAGATGAAGAGAGTGATAGAGAAACAGACAGACGGTGAAGGAAGGAGAGACAGGAGCCAGGCTAAAGAGCGGAGGGCGACAGATGACATAAGGCAAAGTTCCCCCCGTCCCTCGTCTTCAGCCCTCTTGGAGGCCACACATTTATGTACATCTACAAATTGCAGAGGGCCCAGCGCCCGAACCCGCAGAACACATTCCTTCCCAAAAAAAAAGAAAAAATGACGACTCCTATTTCAGCCGGGGGGTTTCCTGTTAGGCCCAAATGAGAGTTTTGAATGGCAGACCAAATGTAAAGTGGAATTCTGTTTTCCCCGCAATGTAGTGGCAGTGAACCCATCGCAGCGAAGATTCTTGAGCTTCGAATGGAAAAACGATGCCCTTGAACGTGTTATTTGACATCTTTTTTATTTAGATCAAGAAGGCAGTGGAATGGTACTTTTTGTGAATTATGACGAAAAAAAAAACGAAAATACATCTTGTGTATAAAGATCAGTTACAATAGTGGTCTTGAATGTGTGCTCATACAGACGAGTTCAAAAAAGACTAATGCTATAAACGAAGTCATTGTGAAGAGGGCCATGTATTTATTTCATTGAATCTGTTTATTTTTTTCTTATGAATGTTCTTTTCTTTGATAGCTGATTCAACAGACTACGTTTAGCGGTCATAGCTCTTTGTTTGATGTAGAACACCAAATCCAAACCACATTGCATAAAGGCCTTTGTCTCTTTATTTAAAAAGCTTGCTGTATTTTGTTCAACACAGAGGTCCTTAGTTTGCTGAACTAATGGCGAATGTCCCTCCTTTTAGATGTATGCAGTCTCTTTGTCATGGTTTTCACCAGGATTCATATACTCCAATCAAAACTATTGTAGTTTGCACACACATTTCAATAAAAACTTTTTAAATCCTAGCGAAAAAAACAACTCATTCCTATCCTGAGGCCTATTGACTACACGCCATCTTTGGAAATGATGGATGAGACCAAGACTGGCCAAAACTAACACTTAATTACTAAGCACGTGTGACTGGCTGCGATATTGCAGTCTCGCTCCACAGACACAATGAATGCACTCATTCGGAAGCACCGGGAGATGGAGGGAAAATAGCACACGGCCACAATGATTGGGCCTGGTGACAGCACAGTCAGGGGGATGCACAGCAGGCAAGACAGGTCTCACAGATACTTTAAAGGTGCACTGTGTAGGATGGTGGTCAGAATGGGTACTGAAACTATGCTGCTCATTGAAACTGTACTGCTGCCTATTACCAAATTGGATCTTTTCATGAATATTTACTAAATAATAAACCGATATTTACTAGTATAACCAACTAGTGTAACCAAGCATGTTTTGCAGCTAAAAATGTCTTTTTCTGGAAATTCAAAATGTCGAACCATGGAGAAGATCCCCCATTTCATGTATGAAATGTGCAATTTTCCCAGTCCTAATGAATACTTAGAATTTGGTGGTCGTGGTGGTGGTAAGTTTTCATGAAAAAGGTAACATTTGTAAATGGGCAGCATGAATTCTAGAAATAAACTACAAAAAATATTACACGGTGCACATTTAACCCCTTAGAGCAGATCCTCTGTTATAACCTTATCGTCACTAAAATGGTAATGTGATAATGTGATTGCCTGAGGAAGATCCCTCTGTTGGATCGAAACGTTGCCGTATGTTAAAATGAAATAAAGTAGTTTTGGACAGCGGTGTAGTCTACTTTTTTGAAGCGGGTATACTGTATATTCGAAACATTTTTGAAGTGGGTATACTGTATATATTTATGCCATTCTAAATAATGGATCAATCAATTTTAAGTGGGTATACTGAAGCCCCTAAAATTTAGAAGTGGGTATACTCCGTATACCTGCGTTCTACGTAGACTACACCACTGGCTTTGGAGTTAATACACAGTGTGTGGACCGCTTCATCACACTACCTACCTTTTGTCTGGCACCTGGACAACTACTTGTGGATGTGCGCACCCTACTTCTAAACACTAAAGTGGTAGTGACCAGGTCTTAGTCAGTTACTTACGGGCCGGCTCTCTGCATTGTCATAGAAATGTTGTTATGTTGTAGTAGTTGAGTGTTTTCAGCAAAGAATCAATAGGCACGTCGACGGGCCCATCTGCTGTAAGACACTACTAATAATAGGTTAATGGCTGCATGTTATAACCTCACTTTTGAGTCCGTCTTTGAGACGGAAATCTGATCACTGACCAGTTTTTATGTCTCCCTTCAGCTCAGAGCCCCCAGGATACATTTACCTGCCAAATAAGTGTGCAGTATTATTCTACTGAGGTCTGAGACATTTTTTGCTGGCGTTTACTGTTAGTTTTCTCTTGCGTGCGGCCCGTCTGAGTCATTGAAATGTCCTCTAGAGGGGACTGACTAGCTTATTATTAAGAAGCGTACAGTTTCACATCCGTCAGTCTGTGTGTCCAAAAAGGGAAATTGACATGACCATACGCACGCATGTACACACATGTACACACACACGTACACACACACACACACACACACACACACACACACACACACACACACACACACACACACACACACACGTACACATACACACACACATACACACACGTACACACATACACACACACACGTACACACACGTACACACATACACACACACACACACACCTACACACACGTATACACAAACGCGCGCACACACACACACACACACACACACACACACACACACACACACGTCAGCTTTAGACAGCATCCCCCCCCCCCCCCCCCCCAACTGTCTGTCTAGCTGATGTGCTATCGCCATAGCTACCGTGCATGTCTGGTGTGTGGTTTTTTCACATGAATGTCTGCTGCTGCAAGGGCTGCTGTCTTGTCATGAGAATTGGCTTTCACAAGGAAACGAGAGAGCCGGGGTGGGCTACCAAATGTGCCTTTCTGCCTTTGCGTGAATTCCAATTGCAATTTTCTTCTCCAATTTTTTTTATGTTGAATTGTTTTACAATAATTTTCCATGACAAACACAGACAACCTAGAGGTTATGGAGTGGGCTAAATGCTTACAAACATAATTTCCTTGATGTGAAGCTGTAAAATTAGATTTTTTTTGTAGCTCCGGCTGTGGAAAGGACAGCACAGAAAACTGACCATGTAGAATATATTAACCACAGTAGTCCAGAGTGAAAAGTGAGGACAGAGGATAAAACAGAGAGAGAGCGAGAGAGAGAGACAGACAGAGAGACAGAGAGACAGAGAGAGAGCAAGACAGAGATGCAGAAAGAGCAAGAGAGGGAGAGAGATGCACACAAATGAGTAAAGAAGAAGAAAAAGAAGAGAAGAGAGAAAACTGACCAAAGAGAATAGCTTGTCCTGGCCTTTTGAAGTTGCTATAGGTCAGGGGTTCCCAAACTTTTTCCCCTGCGCACCCCCTTGTAGATTTCAATGTGATTCGCGCACCACTAAGCGAATATTTTGGTGTGCTGAAGTATGATTCACTGCACATAATGCACCGTTGTTTTGGGGAATCCTATTTTCCAACAGTCTAGGAGTTAAACTACACTTCAGATGGACCATCCCAGCATACAATTCACCATACAATTAAAAACTACTTCATGTTCATTAATGCTGGATAAAAACCTCATATATCCACCATTGCTCTATTTAGCTCACGCACGCCCTTATGGCAGGCCGCGCACCCCCCGGGGGTGCACTCACCCCAGTTTGGGAAACCCTGCCATAGGTGGACCAAAGGGGTGGGGGTGGTCAATGATTCTCAAAGTGTGGTCCGAGGACCACTGGTGGTCCGCGACAGAGCTCAGGTGGTCCGAGAGGGGATTTCTACTTTTCCAAGACACACTGGCAGAAGGCTATATTTGTTACATTATTACAAAGCCAAACATGTCTGAAGTCATATGTTCACCATAATAAGACAGGCTTGTAAATGTTAATTAAAATGAAGTGATCTGCATCAAATTTTGCGATGTCGAATTGGCACTTGTCAACTGTCAATTCAGCTGACAGGTGGTCCCTGAACATTTTTGGTGGGACAAAGTGGTCCTCTGTCTGAA
>NC_085875.1:4245015-4260015 GCF_034702125.1 Engraulis encrasicolus | reverse complement strand
AAGAACGAGCAGTCAGTCAGACAGTCAGATGTGTTCTTCCCTGGCTGCTTAATTAATGGCAGTCGTATCGGAGGACTTCAGGCCTCTCCTCCTTCAGCCCCATGGCGAGTGCATGGGGACCTTTTATGTGGTCGCACACGGAATGCTGTTGTTCATTCCTTCCTACAACAAAAGCCACATGTGTCTCTTTTTCTTTTTTTTCTCTGCATGTGTGTGCGTGCGTGTGTGCGTGTGTGTGTGTGTGTGTGTGCGTGCGTGCGTGCGTGCGTGTGGATGTGTGGGGGCGTGTGCATGTGTGTTTGTTTATGTTTATGTGTGTGTGTGTTTTGTGTGTGTATGTGTTTATATGTATGAGCACATTTATTTATTTATGCATATACTATGTTTGTGTGTGCATGCATGTGTGTGTTTGTGCGTGCATGTGTGTGTGTCTGTGCTTTTTTTTCCCATTCTTGGTGTCTCTTGTTGACCCTCCGCTAGCTCCAGTGTGCTCATGTGTACAGAGGGACTATCACACGAGAGACATGCAGCGTATACCAGTTGTGTTATGGAGAAGAGGTTGGAAAGAGAAGAGCCCAAACAATCAGTGTTGCCAGATGTGTCTGACCAAATCCCGCCCAAAAGGTTCTCAAAAACCGCCAAAATGCGCTAAATTCCGCCCAAATTCAACAAATTACATTGACTTCTATGGGCCCAAAACGGCTTAAAAAAACGCCAAATGGCCAATTTTTCCCATTTTTGCCCGCCGACGCTCATCCCAAGTAGCCCAATTGGGCGGGCACCCGCCCAATCTGGCAACACTGAAAACAATGTTCCCTTCATCACGTTAAGTCAGTGGCTTTGATCTTGACACGGCATTCTATTCACCACATCTATGGGGAGTGCCATCACCACACTCTAGCACCAAAACAAAGATGTGGCCTACAGATAAGAAACTCTCATTTATTTATGAGTGTTGTTTTTCCTTGGAGATTTCAGTGAAATGAAAAATGATTTCAGTATTAATATTGAGAAAGAGCTTTGGATTTGCTTCGTTGTTCAGGCACTTGAATGCATGACTTCACACGTACACACACTGAATGCATAACTTCACACGTACAGTGCACACTGACACGCATGCACCACACACGCACGCACGCACGTGAGCGCACACAAACACACACACACACACACACACATGCAGACACTCAGACAACCACCAACCCACCACTCACCCAGCCACACGCATGCCTGCTTATGTTCATAACTCCAGGCAACATTGACTACGTCAGAGAAAGAAACGGGCATCGCAGATACAGAGATGGCACGACTCCTTCTCCCTCCAGTCTCCAGTATCCTCTTTCCTCCCTCCTCACCATCCTCCCCAGTCTGTCTCCCTACACCAGGGATGTCAAACTCAGGCCTGGGGGGCAAATTTGGCCCGCTGAGCCATTTTATTTGGCCCCCGAGATCATTTCAAATGTGTATTACAGTTGACCCACATACACCATTAATGTATAGCACAAAGACTTCAACCTTCAAAATTTTCTGTGTCACAGGATGTGCAAACACATTTTAACTTACAAATATGATGGGAAAGAGTGTATGTGAAATTGTTTAATTAAGTCATTACAATTTTGGGGACTGTAAGGTTATAACATAGGCTCTATGCACAGAAAGAGTTGGATTTTCTGGCATCTCTGTAGCTGAATGACTAAGGCATCGTAAATCAAGGGACACAGGTTCGAGGCCGACCCGAGGTCATTTCCTGATCCTTCCCCCATCTCTCTCTTTCACTCGTTTCCTGTCACTCTCTCTCATTGTGCATAGAAGAGACTCAAATGTAACACTCATAGAATTAGTCCTTCTCTATACAAGTGTTGAATCACCACTACAAGGTTAGTTAGGATACTACAAAATACACTGTGCATGAAGAAGTTAGGATACTACAAAATATACAGCCATCCATCCATCCATCCATCACTGCCTGTGTTTCCCTATCCCTCTGCTTCCACTCCACCACCCATCGCCATCCCCTCCGCCTCCGTCCCCACCTCCACCTCCGGCCTATGCCCCTTCCCACCCCCCTTTGCCTCCGCCTCCGCCTCCGCCTCTGCCTCTTCCTCTCTTCCCCCCCCCCTCCGCCTGCGCCTGCGCCTGCGCCTGCGCCTGCGCCTGCGCCTCCGCCTCCGCCCGCCCCCTTCCCATCCCCCTTCGCCTCCACCTCCGCTCCCCTCCACCCCCCACCCCCCTTTGCAGACATGAGGCAACTCCTCCTGGCAGCATCCCCTTGCCTGGCTGGCCACGGCGGCTTGCCTCCCATCCCACACCACGGGGCAGAGCCCCCAGAAGAGGTGGGGTGGTGGTGGTTGGGGTGGTGGTGGTGGTGGTGGTGGTGTGGCGGAGACGAAGTGAGCCAGGCGCTTTGTCTGACATCATCGTTGAATATATATACATTTATCAGGACGGGCTTGGCAATTGGGAAGGGATGGGTTTTAGGAAAGCGTGGGAGTTTAGAACCAGTGACACTGTTTTTGCCACCGAGTCTTTAAATGACTATTAAGTTCCTATTAAATTGGGGTGTGGGCGTGTGCGTGTGTGTGTTTGGGTACAGGGTTGTTGGAGAGCTTCTGCATCGCAACCCGTTCTCAATTTGAATAGTAGTAGGCCCCACTGTATGAATTACCGACTACCAACCTACCCCCTACTCCATAACCCCCACACCACCTCACACCACCTCACCCACCACGCAATCCCCACCCACACCTCTCCCCCGCACGGTGACTCAGGCCTCCATCTTGCTTTTACTTTTTAATTCGGTGATTACTCTGTTTGGCCCTCGCAGGCTCCTCTCCGTCGTCCACCCTGGTGGCATTTACGGCATAAACTCCCAATCAGGGGCCTGGAACAGGGGGAAAGTGCCGTGGTGCTGTTGTGATTTGGGGGGCTAATCAGGCCGAGCGCCCGCACGAGGCGGCCATGTTGTCATTAGCGCTGATTAAAGACGCTGCCTTGTTGCCTGTGCTGCCTGCCTGTGCTGCCTGCCTGCTGAACACTACTAAATGGCGCAGTGTTACGTCATTCAACACTTACTTCATGAGAGACTACAGGAGCAACACGCTGAGTGCTAACTTCGACTCTCTAATTCAGTGGTTCCCAACCTATGGGTCGGGACCCACCTTATGGGTCGCCAAAGATCCACAGGGGGTCGCGGAGCCCTCTTGATTTTAAGGGGTTTCGTTTTAAATATAGCCCATGTTGAATAAAAGACAAAGCATTTAACTAATGAATGCATAGACGCAACAAATTGTAAGTGCTACATTAAACATTTATTCTATATTTGACCAAAGATGAATTGAGGAATAAAATAACTAAAATAAGTTTTCGCAGGAAACGGAGGGCATCTTGTTACTCCGTCTCGTGCGGGCGCTCGCGTGGTTGGGTCACCAAAGCTTACAATAGTAAAAACATGGGTCCCTTAAGAAAAAGGTTGGGAACCACTGCTCTAAGTGTTACTGTAAACAACAGTGCCAAGTTTATGGTGTGTCTCTGCGATCGTCCTTTAAGCGCCCTCGCTGAGCCGAGTGGAGTCCAACAGACGAGTGATCCCTACGCCTCTCGCCTCTGGCTCTGGTTGTTGCGTCATGAAACCAGACGACACGCCGACTGCCTTCTCACAACTCTGGCACTCTCCCTCATCCTGGTTGGCACTATCTTGTTTGTTTTTTGGTGCCAGTGCTGACGTTGTTATACACATGGTAAAGTTTGCCGTCTTACTTAGAGTCGATTTACGTAACATCTTCTTGATTGTATTTGCTCCCAGAATACACTCAAAGAATTGAAAAAACGTTTTACTTTTTACTGTGTAGAGATAGATAGATAGATAGATAGATAGATAGATAGATAGATAGATAGATAGATAGATAGATAGATAGATAGATCGATAGATCGATAGATCGATAGATCGATAGATCAAATGAACGTATGAATGAATGCATGAATGAATGAATGAAATGATTGATTTTCATTCATTCATTCATTCATTCATTCATTCATTCATTCATTCATTCATTCATTCTTCCATTCATTCATTCATTCATTCATTCATTCATTCATTCATACCAAGCGGGCAAATTGAAGACTAAAGGGCAAATTTATCTGTTTCCGCATTGTCATGGTGGGCCGTGAACTTCATGGAAGCGACCACTCAGGGTTACTCTCGGTCATGGCCAGTCATCCGTGTCACCTCGCGTGTGACGGACGGTCAGTATGAGTTGGCTTTCTCACATCCCACATACCTCAAAAGTCAGAGACTCATGTCGCCCTTATCATCACACATACAGTACATGATGGCAGCTGCTTCCAGCTCTCAATATGCTAGTCAGTGTGTGTGTGTGTGTGTGTGTGTGTGTGTGTGTGTGTGTGTGTGTGTGTGTGTGTGTGTGTGTGTGTGTGTGCGCGTGCGCGTGCGCGTGCGCATGCGCGTGCGTGCATACGTGTGTGTGTGTGTGTGTGTGTGTGTGTGTGTGTGTATATGTGCGTGTGTATGTGTGTGTTTATGACAGTAAGACAAAAAAAATCACAAAAGGGGAAGCAGGGACTCGACAAATGAAAGAGGCCAGGGAAAAAAGGGACACGATGCCACGTTTGTCTGTCTGCCTGTCTGTCTGTCTACCCAAGCATGTCTCCTGTGCCATTGCCATGTTTTGTACTTGCACGTGTCTCAGAGCATACGTACAGCAGTGGTTCTAGATATTTTGGGGCCCTAATTGAAATATGGACATGGGCCCACTTTATTTATTTTTTGCCGGTATTTACTATGATGCTGCCGACTGCTGGGGGCCCCCTACAGAGAACAGATTTGGTGGGGCCCTAGGCAATTGCCCAGTCTGCCTATTAGTAAAACCGACTCTGCATACATATGTGTGTGTGTGTGTGTGTGTGTGTGTGTGTGTGTGTGTGTGTGTGTGTGTGTGTGTGTGTGTGTGTGTGTGTGTGTGTGTGTGTGCACGCTCGCGTGTGTTCGTGTGACGCGCGTATGTGCATATGCATGCAGTATGTAAGCTGTGTGTGGTGTATGCTTGCACATTAGTGAATAAGTCTGTGGATTCTAGTGTCTGAGTGAATGTCTTAGCAAGTGTGTTTGTGTTTGTTTGGATGCCGTGTGTGTGTGTGTGTGTGTGTGTGTGTGTGTGTGTGTGTGTGTGTGTGTGTGTGTGTGTGTGTGTGTGTGTGTGTGTGTGTGTGTGTGTGTGTGTGTGTGTGTGTGTGTGTGTGTGTGTGTGTGTGTGCGTGCGTGCGTGCTAGTGTGTGTGCGTGTGTGTGTGTGTGTGTTTGTGTTTATGTAAGCGTGTGAACACGCCGTCCCTGGTCCAGACGGACTGACCTCAAACCAGACAAGGAGACGGGTGCATGGGGCGGGAGGGGCAGGAGCAGGAGCAGCAGCAGGAGCAGGAGCAGGAGGGGACAAGACATCTGCAGCTCAGCTGAGATGGGGAATCCCTTCTGCTGCTGCTCGTCTGGGGCTTTTCTGCAGAGACAGGGAAGTGAGCCCCAGAGAGAGGAATTGGCTAGCTAGCTATAGCCAGGACATGGAGAGGCCTACTGCAGCAGCCCAGGCACGCATCTTGCACATGGGGTTACTGTGGGTCAGCGTCAGCCGCCCGCCTGTGGCCTGTGACTGTGCAGAATTGAGGAAGACTTGTGAGATCTTGGGGCTTGAATTGTCAATATTATATAGTAGGAATGAGAAATGTTCTGCTTTTCTTTTTTTTGCAAACACCTTTTCTCACCGTGCCTGTTACTGTGCAGAATTAAGTAGGATTTCCGTGACCTTTTGGTGTTGTATTGTATTGTATTGTACGATATATACTGTAGTTGTCATAGAATTATACTAACACTGTAAAAATTTAACGTTTCCTAATTGGACCTTCAGTTTGCCGCTGTGGAAGAACTCCAACAGGTTCTCCAACAGAAGCAACTTAAAGTTCTCCTTGGAACCTACAGCATACAGTCTGTGAGAAATTGAGTCTTGGAAAAACCCTGAGGTGTTCTTGATGGTTCCTTGGAGAACCCAGGAACCCATTGATTGCCACTGTGCAAGAACCCCTAATGGTGCTCTATAACAGTGTTTCCCAACCTTTTTTGCCCTGCGTACCCCTTAAGACATTTTGTCATATAATAAGTACCCCCCTCACTCAATGTCTATACATATTCCCCTATACCAATGTCACTATATTCCATACATTTGTCATTATTATTTTTTTCTGCGTACCCCCTGAGGTGTGCTTGCGTACCCCTAGTGGTACACGTACCCCTGGTTGGGAAACACTGCTCTATAAGACAGGGGTTCCCAAACTTTACCACGGCAAGGCCCCCCCATAAATCGGTAGATTCCAGCCAAAGCTCCCCTGACATGGGCCATGCCACACTGTTTTTTCTGTGCACCATCTTTCACAACTCGATGGAGTTGGTGCATCCCTGAACCATTGCACTATGGTACTAGTTCACATTTACTGAAACGATATAAATCAGTGGACTGCAATTATTTTTCCCCAAGGGCTAAATGAGGGGGAGGGCCAATCAAATCGTCAGCCCATATTGCTACAGATCGCACTCATATACTGTAAGCAGTGCTTAATTTGTCAAGCGGGAGGTCCCGGAGCGCAGAGTATGGGTGGCTCCCCCCGATGGGGGGTCTGTAATGTCTTTCCCTGAGGTTCCATCCAAGGTTCCGGAGCTCTGGTATGAGGTTCCGGAGCTAGCTCCCCCTTGCTCCCCCTCAAATTAAGCACTGACTGTAAGTTTTCATTTGGTCCAACCTCATGGCGGCTCAAATGTTTGCCATGCCCGGATTCCATCTGGGCCACGGGCCACCATTTAGGGACCTCTGATATAAGTGAAAGTGAAAGTGAAAGCCCATTGGGAAACTCCAACTCCCATTGTCATTGTGACACAGCACTCCACAGCACACAAGTGAACACTGCACACTGCACACAACGAAATTGCATTTATGCCTCACCCGTGCAAGGGGGCAGCCCTCAGTGGCGCCCCATGGGGAGCAGTGCGGTGGGACGGTACCATGCTCAGGGTACCTCAGTCATGGAGGAGGATGGGGGAGAGCACTGGTTGATTACTCCCCCCACCAACCTGGCGGGTCGGGAGTCGAACCGGCAACCTCTGGGATGCAAGTCTGACGCCCTAACCGCTCACCCATGACTCACCCATGACTGCCCATAAACGCTCCCTCAAAAATATTTGTCAATTGCACACCCCGAGTGAAGACAGTTTTTCATGTTTTTAATTTCTGAGGGAGCCATGCAGCGACTTAGGTCGCCATCTTGGCCTGTTCATGTTGTTTTGAATCATCACTGCCCTGTTTTATGACGCCGCTACTTAGATCAAAGACTTGATTTGCTGTAGTCAGAGAGGTCAGGAGGAGCATTCCTGACTTGTTGACTAGAGATGCTCACAGTTAGCTTGGGGGTGCCTTAGTGTGATGCGTGTGATGGGAGAGGGATAAAAAAGAGAGAGAGAGAGAGAGAGAGAGAGAGAGAGAGAGAGAGAGAGAGAGAGAGAGAGAGAGAGAGAGAGAGAGAGAGAGAGAGAGAGAGAGAGATATGAAGAGAGAGAAATAAAGAGAGAGAATTCCAGGCTAATTTGGCAGGTATAGCCGTTCAACGATTCAGTGCCCCGGAGTGGAGACAGCGAGCGTGTCATCCTCCTCGCTTAAGCACAATTAACGGGCGTGTAAACAAGTTGGGCACATTTCTGGGAAAAAGCGAGGGAAAAAGAGCCAGGCATCAAAAAACAATTTGTAGCCTCCAGCCTCCCTGCATCTCCACCATGTCCTATCATTATCTGCTGTGCTGCGCCACCATAATTACGCTCTTCTCCTCGTCTTTTTATTGAACTTGGTAAGACGGGGGAGGGCTGATGCATGTTTGCAGCATGATTAAAGATTTCTCATGGCGGGAGAATGACAGAGACCTCAGAGAGACAGTGAGTGAGCAAGAAAAAGTGTTTTTTAATCTCTCTTTCTCTCTCTCTCTCTCTCGAATTGACACAGACTGACGAGGGTCTTTTCACCAACAATAGCTCGTTGGACGAGGCATCCACACCGGAAATGGTTAGGTGGTCTTTTGAAAAGGAGCTGGGTCTCTGTCTCTGCATCACCTTCAACAATGTCTGGAGGCATATTGAAAAATATGATGCGTCATAATTTGTGTCATAAATCAGAATTCATAATTGCCCTCAGGGCGTGTCTGGATTTGTGTGTGAGTTGTTTGTGCATTTCTGTGTGTGTGTGTGTGTGTGTGTGTGTGTGTGTGTGTGTGTGTGTGTGTGTGTGTGTGTGTGTGTGTGTGTGTGTGTGTGTGTGTGTGTGTGTGTGTGTGCGCGTGCGCGTGTAGTGGGGAGGGGGTGCAGTGTAAACACGCACACACACACACACACACACACACACACACACACACACACACACACACACACACACACACACACACACACACACACACACACATACACAAAGGGGGCTGTGCGTGTGTGTGAGTGTGTATGTGTGTGCATGTGTGCGTGCATGTGTACGTGTGTGTGTGCGTGTTTGTGTGCGTGTGCGTGTGTGTGTGCATGTCTGTGTGTGTCTGTGTGTCTGTGTGTGTGTGTGCGCGCGCGCACGCGTGTGCATGTGTGTGGTGGAGGGGAGATGCAAGGTCTTTTGTTTTTGTGTGTGCTCATTCCATAATACAAACTAAAGCAGTGAGATTAGTCATACTAATATCAAGTCAACACTGGGCCGAAGAACAAGACCAAACCGTAACCCTCTATAACCAAAACAAACTGCGACCAGAAATAAAGCTGACAAAGGCTGTCATGTTATGGGCTTATGGTTTCAGGGTGTGTTCATGGGGTGTATGCATGTTATTTTCTTGGTTTCACCACATGTAAAAGACAGAAAAAGTGAGAAATACATCGTCAACACCTTTTCCCACCGTGGCTGTGAGGGCGCGCATTTGTATGTGTGTTTCAATTTCAAACATACATGTAAACTGTAGCTTACTGGCTTCAACTTAAACAGTTTACTGTTCCAGACAACAAACAATAATGTCCTTTTTCTTCATCTTACTTGGGCGTGCAGTTTTGGAAAAAAAACAACAACAACAACTTGAAAACGGGGTGGGCCAGAAGGATAGGAGTGAGGTTAAATGTAACTGAAAGTCACCAACACCCCTCTGGCGTCATGTGACATGATGAGACGAGGTCATGGTGGTGCCTGAACCACGGGGCCACATCTCGGTACCGCAGTGAATAAGCACAAAACTTCAAACATCGAAATCATCACCGACGCATGTGTGCAGTGTCATCGCAACATGAGAAGAGCCCATTCATTGTGAAGCTGTGGGACAACTAAACTCATTGTTATTCACTTGTTAATTGTTGACATAATTACATAGGACAAATAAGCAGTGCGTAATGCAATATGTCTAATGTGATCCGTCTATAACAGTGGTTCCCAACCTTTTTCTTAGGGGACCCATGTTTTTACTATTGTAAGCTTTGATGACCCAACCGCGCGACCGCCTGCACGAGACGGAGTCACAAGATGCCCTCCGTTTCCTGCCAAAACTTATTTTAGTTATTTTATTCCTCAATTCGTCTTTGGTCACATATAGAATAAATGTTTAATGTAGCACTTACAATTTGTTGCGTCTATGCATTTATTAGTTAAATCCTTTGTCTTTTATTCAACATGTGCTATATATATTTAAAACGAAACCCCTTAAAATCAAGAGGGCTCCGCGACCCCCTGTGGATCTTTGGCGACCCATAAGGGGGGTCCCGACCCATAGGTTGGGAACCACTGGTCTATAAGCTTAAATTGGTGTGGCTCTCTCCCCGTTACTACATTGGCTCAGTGGACTTCCACTTTACAGCTTTCAATTTTGGTTGGGGATTTAGTGGTTCGACTTTGATAATTAAGTCCAAAAGCCCAAAATGCAAAAAACAATACATATTACTAACATAATACTAAATTACCACATTAAGAAGAAGATGATGTGATTGAAAGGCATTAAGCCAAGTTTAACAACCCTGCACTTCTACAGTTGTGGAGTATTTTGTGTTTTTTTTGTTTTTTTGGCTTTATTTCGATAGGACAGTGAAGCAATGACAGGAAGCGAGTGGGGAGAGAGAGACGGGGAAGGGTCCGCAGAGGACCCGAGCCAGAATCGAACCTGTGGCAGCTGCGTAGTAGACGAGTGTCCTACCGTTAGCGCCACAGTTGGGCCGTGTATGCACAGTTTTAAAGGGACACTGTGCAAGATTTTTAGTTGTTTATTTCCTGAATTCATGCTATCCATTCACTAATGTAACCTTTTTCATGAATACTCACCACCACCAGTATTCATTATGACTGGAAAAATTGCACTTTTCTTACATGGAAAGAGGGATCTTCTCCATGGTCCGCCATTTTGAATTTCCAAAAATAGCCAGTTTTAGATGCAAAAATGACTGTACCAGGGCCATACTAGAAAATATTATGTTTATTAATTAGTAAACATTCGTGAAAAGGTCAAATTTGGCAATAGGCAGCCCAGTTTCAATGAGCAGCATAGTTGCAGTACCTTTTTTTTGACAATTTCCTGCACAGTGTACCATTAAGGATGAATTTCAAAAACAGATATTAGGGCCTCCAGGGGTTAAAAGGTGCCAAACGCCAAACTCACTAGGCCTCCCCTGAGTTTCACAAGTCATCCACCCTCTTCCAAAGAAACAATACAAGCAGCAGAATGTGGTCGCACAGTAGGGTGGAGTATTGGAGCCCTGACCTCTTAAACATGAACGTTTCACAAGTCCGTTACAAACATATTGGAGCACATGTAAACATACCAAAAAAGTACTGACTTGTGCATAAACATTTGACCAGGAAAGCACCCAGAGTTTCAAACTGTTTGCGCTGCCGTGTGAGAGTAAACAATACCAATGTTGAACTCATCCACACCCTTTTAACCTTTGGTTAACCCTTATTTATTTGGTTGAGCATATTATTTTAGGCACTGCTTGTGTTGCAACTTAGTTTCACATTCAAAAAGAAACTGATTCTGCATCATGCACATAAGGCTGGTGTTTCATTTTATTTATTTCGTCAATTTTGGGACTTTTATTGCTTTTATTGGATAGGCCATTTAAACAGGAGACAAGAAGGTACCGAGAGCGAGAGAAAGAGAGAGTCAGGGGAGAACCGGTACACGACCTCGGGCTGTAATCGAACCTGGGTCTTCTACGGCGTAACAGTCAGTGCCCTAGTCGTTTTAGCCACCGCCAGGACCTGCTGTTTTTTATCTAAGGCAGTGACTAAAGCCAGACACTGCAGTGGATTGCTGTAGACTTCTTCTGTCAGCTCATGTGATGGTGTAATTGGCCTTCACAGAACACGACTCACTTGAGTATTGCAGCAACAGCATAGTATATGGGTGGACTTGATTTTCCTGAATCAAAGAGAATTGAAATTTGCAACCCTTGCCCCTCTCATTATCCAATTACCCCAGATGCTTTTTTTCTTTTTCTTTTTCTTTTCTTTTCTTGTCCTCCTCATCCGTCTGTTCGTCTGCATATTTTCCTGCCTACATGCTTGTCTTCCTGTTGCCATTCGTTTTCCACATTCGCAGAGGGTCCCCGAAGTTAAAATAGCTTGTCTAGACGTTATAAATTCCGTTGACATCTCCGTGCATTGTATCATGACAGACTTGGACATTTGTGCCTCTCACCATACCAATTATTTCATCCAGCCCACGCGGTAATTATTATGTAAGGAGCTGCGATACACATTTTGTTCCCCCTTTTTTGCACTCTTCCCTCTTTTTTTTCTCCTTTCTGACCGTGGTGCAATGGTAATACGCTTAGCACACTTCCGCCAGGCTCGGGCCCGACCCAACGCTGCTGCCATCTACAATAACGTCAGAGACCCTCGTGTGCCGTGCCAGGCCCCAAGGCCATGAACAGCACATTACAATACAATACACTACTACACTACAGTACTCCATTGAACAGCACATTACAATACAATACACTACTACACTACAGTACTCCATTGAGACCTCCTTTTACACTAGACTACATTACTGTAGAATACAGTAGAGCATTTTTAATACACTACTGTAGACTACACTACACAACTGATAGCTTTTTTCTTACACACTACATTACACTACACTACACGACAAAACAGATATGTTTACACTACACGTACTTTGTTGTGAAATGGTCTTGACTAACTTGTAACAAAGAACTGAATTTAACTTGCATTTCATTTACACTTGAGGTTTATTATTGTGTTGCAGCCTTCATTATGATTATGAAGTCAACTAATACATGTGTTTACAGACTATATAAAACTGTGGAACTGTCAAGCCCTTTTCCAACAACATAATGAACAATTAACCCAGTAAGACACAGGCCCTGTCTGTTATAAATTAGCTGTTACCGGCAATGACCAAGTCGTAATGTATCACTTAAGTCCATGTGCACTGTCATAGTGGTGTGTAGTACTAGTTAAGTTTTTTCATTGACTACAGCATTACACTGTTCCACTGGTGGAACGGCGTGCATCCAGGGGCTACGACTTAAGGGCCGTACACACACATCGCTGCTATTTACTAGCTTCTCGCTTGCTCGCCTACTCGCCTCGCTTTCATGGAACGTTCGCTGAAAGTTCCCGCGGCTTTAACTGACAATGAACAGGCGAGAAGTACCGAACTCTGCCTTCTAATTGGTTACTCGCTTACTCGCGTCGCTCAAAGATAAAATATTTTCAACTCGGGATCCGCCCACATCGCATCGCTTGTACAGTACTCGCCTACTCGCCAGCGAGACTCGCTGGAACACATTGACATTCTATTGGCTTCATTCGCTGAGCGAGTAACTAGTAGCAACGTGTGTGTGCGGCCCTTTACCTGTATTACAAATGCAACACAGGTAACATTAATACATAGGAACAAAACGATTCACTCTAATGATTACATGAATGTGCTTGTAAACTGCTGTCCTCCCGTCACCCATTGCCATGGATTTGGCAAAACCCAACAAGACAACATGACATATAAGTGAATGAATAATGTTACCCCTTCTCCAAAAAGGCTCTCGTGGCCTAATCGGGTCCAGAGCCCTGTTCACATCCAATACAGCACTGCGTGCTTTATAAATCGATATTATGCAGGCCCAAATTGGAGACAGGAGTCTTCCTCCTCGGTGGCCCTCGTGCCTCCTAGATTATTTTCCTCTGTGTCGAGTATCGAGACGCTTCATCTCTGGTTTCAAGCGAGCTAGGCCTCGTTCTCCGTCGTGCTCTGCTCCTGATGTTCTGGGTTGCTCAGGAGCCAAGGAGCATGAGCAGAATTGCCTTTGAATGTCTTCCACCAGAGCAAGCTGTGTTTTTTTCTTTTTTCAAATTTAGTCAGAGCACGCAGCAGTGAATGTTCATGTGATTAATCAATTGCCAACAGCCATGCAGTTGACTAGTCAAACAGTTCTGATTGTGTAGGCGCGTATGGTTTGATGTTTCAATTTTTGAATTTGAGAGGTAGCTGTATACAGTATACAGTCAATTTTAAACAAAATTGGTACCATTTTGGCGCTATGTTTGCTCTTTCATATTCAATAGTATCATAATCCAACTGACCTGCTAACCATTATATAGTAAGCAGGTATTCTGAAATATTGTCATTGAAACTTTCAACATTATGTCCACATTTTCTTTTATTCTATTTCTTACAGACTCTAACTGTAACCCTCATGAGAGAAGTGAAGCAGGCAGCATTTTGGAGTTTCAAGAAAGGCCAAGTGCTATGGAGCTGCCCGGCTTGCTGAGCTGTGGGTTTGTCCAAGCCAGTTGAGTTAGCTTGAGAGTGCTGTGGCTTTCCTCTCCCTCTCAGAAATCTGTACTTTCATTCACGCAGCAGTGCGAGCCAAACTTATAAAAGCCCCTTTCCCCCTCTAATAAAGACAACCTCCCAGCCTGACGCACAGCCCTGCGAGCCACCGCATGGGCTTCCGTGTGACACACACACACGCACACGCACACGCACACACACACATAAACAGTTCTATCTCTCTCTCTCTCTCTCTCTCTCTCTCTCTCTCTCTCGTGCGAGTTCACAGGAGACCCCCCTTCACAAAATGGCCGCCGTGAAAGGGCTTCTGTGGAAATTCCAGAGAGTGCAGTGCAGGTGATTCTATGGCATCCTAGTGATGTGATGTTGGTTTGGCGGCTGTGCGGTGCTGTTCAAGGTAAAGTTTAAACTGACCTGGAAATAGGTCACTGACGATGATACGCTGCCTGACTCATGGCTCAGGTGGTTATGATGCTACAGTATGATCGATATGAGTGTGAATGAGTGTGTGTGTGTGTGTGTGTGTGTGTGTGTGTGTGTGTGTGTGTGTGTGTGTGTGTGTGTGTGTGTGTGTGTGTGTGTGTGTGTGTGTGTGTGTGTGTGTGTACGTGTGTGTGTGTGTGTGTGTGTGCGTGTGTGTGTTTGTATCTCTACGTGCCCTGGATGCGTGCGCTCCGAGTGTAAGAGGGAGAGAGAGCAGCTAAAACATTTAATGGTTTGTTTTCACAGAGGAGCAGGTGTAACCTCATTGTGGTTCAAGGGGAACGGCAGGGGCCCTGCCTGACAGTCTGCATCAGATTAACACCTCTCTCTCTCTCTCTCTCTCTCTCTCTCTCTCTCTCTCTCTCTCTCTCTCTCTCTCTCTCTCTCTCTCTCCCCACATTATTTCTCACTTTCAGGCATGTTCACAACTATGGCGTGTCAACTGTCAAGAGTGTGCTTCATGTTCTCAATCGGTTTCTCCTGTTGCATGCCATTACCTTCTCGCAGTTTCACAATAAAGATGATATCTTCGGAGGACGATTCTTAGAGTATTTATTCTGCTAGGTTAGTTTTGAAACCTTGCACTATTATTTGGAATCCTTATTTATTGTTCATCAGGAGTTTGTGTCACAGCAAAAGTAAAGGATGAAGT
>NC_085875.1:4220015-4225015 GCF_034702125.1 Engraulis encrasicolus | reverse complement strand
CTGTTCAATGATATGTCCGATAAGGTTAATATCTAGGAGACTTGTAGAGAGTTACTACTGCACAATCCTTGGTGCTGAACAAAACGATTACACATTTTTTGAAAAAAGTTTTGCGCACTCCTTTGGATTTTTTTCTTCTTGAAGTTATTTTTTCTTTTTTTTATTCATTCATTCAATGGCAATGATGTTTCGACCTCTCGGTCTTCCTCAGATTCTGAATCTGCTAACCTTTTTTCAAAAAATGATATCTAGGAGAACCATGTGAATTTCCCTCTGTACAAAATGAAATTAAGTATGCCGGACTAGTTTCCCGGGCTAGCGAGCTGGTGGTACGACGGCGGCAGCAGTTTCAGCGGCAGTATAATGGCGTACGGTTTCATAGATTCTATTTTTTTTTTTCAAATCCGGGCTGAACACGAGCTCTGGTGCTCTATTACTTATTTATCAGCTCGGGCAGATGCTGAGGCTGTGGTCGTGGTTGTCTATGCAATGTATCGTCTCAGACATAGGGGCACCTGTCTGTCTTTTACATGTTACTCAAGTCAAAAGAGGAAGTATGTCTTAAGTATGTCTTGGGTCTTCCTTGGCATTTTGACATCTTTTTCTTCTATTTCTTTTTGTCATCCTCTCAGCATTGATGCTCTCAGTCAGAAGTGGGAATGTACTGCGTTCTTAGCAAACAAAAAAAACAACAACCACACTTCGGTGTGAAAACGTTGAGGAAGCAGAAATTCACACAGCTTTTTTTTCACATCTCATTTTCTTGTGTAAAAAAAGCAGACTTTGTTACCACCTTGGCACTTTTTGTCTGCGAGATAAATGCCAGCCTTCTTCTCGCTGGTTGCCAAACGTTCCTCTTTCTCAGGGACTTTGTGGCAATGGGGAAAGCCGCCACTTCTCTCCACATGATGTGCGCATTTCTATTTCTCAACTTCAACGCCGCTTCTCAACTGGTAGGCCCTACACCTGCTGTCATGTGTTAAAAAAAAAAGAAAAAAAAAAAAAAGAAGAAAACCTTAAGCCAATTTCTGCATATTGAATAATCCTTTTGCAGCAGAAGTTCCTGTGTATAGTAAAACGTCTTTTTTAAAGTCCTAAAGTCCACCCATTTCTTTCAGAAGGACTGCAAAGGCAGCTCTATTTTTCTTTCCATGTTTCTTTCAGTTCTGTTCTATTCTGTTCATTCGTTCATTCTGTTCTGTTCTGTGCTGTTCTGTTCTGTTCTTTCTTTCTTTCTTTCTTTCTTTCTTTCTTTCTTTCTTTCTTTCTTTCTTTCTTCTGCTCTCTGTGCCGTGTGTGACTTGATTTGACTGACTTGCGTGGGATGGCACTCCCTGCCTGCCTGCCTGCCTGCCTGCCTGCCTTTGTTGCCAACGCATCAAGTGATTGATAGCCTCTGGCATGTGCTACGCTGGGCTCTTTTTCGTTGTTGTGTGGTGGGGTCCCCTTGCTTTCCTCCTCTTCCTCCTTCTACTCATCCTCTTTCTTTTGTTTCTCCTATTTCTCCTCCTCCTCTTCCCCTTCCTCTTCCGCTTTCTCCCCCTCCTCTTCCCCCCTCCTCCTCTTTCTTCTCCTCCTTTTCTTCCTCCTCCCTCCTTTTTTTATTTTGTTCCCCATCCCTGCCATGGTTATGCAGTCTTCAGGGAAAGCAGGCAGGCAGGCAGGCAGGCAGGCCTCCAAGAAACACCCAGAGCCAGACCAGAGCCAGACCAGAGCCAGACCAGAGCCAGACCAGATCAGACCAGATCTAGACCAGAGGCTGGTCAACCAGCAACCCTGCTAGCGGCCGCCGCCAGCAACCCGCCAAACCCTCCAACCTCACGGCAGGGCCACACGCACAGGAAGTGGAGCCACGACGTCTTCCCCCGGCCGGCCGCGCCAGCCGGCTCCTTCCTTGGCTGGGGCTCTTGCTGTGTGTGTGTGTGTGTGTGTGTGTGTGTGTGTGTGTGTGTGTGTGTGTGTGTGTGTGTGTGTGTGTGTGTGTGTGTGTGTGTGTGTGTGTGTGTGTGTGTGTGTGTGTGTGTGCGTGTGTGTGTGTGTGTGCGTTTGACATTATGCATTTTTGCATTTATTGTATGAGTGTGTTTCTCTGTGTGTGTCTCTGTTTGTATGTGTGTGTGTGTGTCTTACTGTGTGTGTGGTGGGGAAACACTAACACACACTGGACTCACAAGAGCCTCATGAAGTGTGTATGGCTGCCGCCCGGTTCGTTCGCCTGTGTTTGCTGCCATGCTTTTACAGATGCACACACAATCACGTCTGCACCGTTTCCATCGATGGATTGATTGACTGGTTTGTTTTGCTTGTTTCGTTCTCCGTCCTGTACGCGTGCAGCCAGCGTATGCTCACATGCTCGGAGCTATTTTGTTACCTGTCTGCGCTCTGCATTTGAGCACGCTGTGCTGTGTTTCCTGTGGTGCAGACAGAGGTTTTCTAGTGACAGACGACACGAAAAAGCACGAGTCCTGGGCAGGATGTCGATTTACACACTCGCTGCTCATATACAAATAAGAAGCAAAGAAAAGGCTGCACAAATCTGAACAAAAAAATAAAACAAAAACGAATGTAATTTGTGTGCGTGTGCATGTGTGAGTGTGTGTGCTTGTGTGTGTGTCATTCTGTGTGTGTGTGTGTGTGTGTGTGTGTGTGTGTGTGTGTGTGTGTGTGTGTGTGTGTGTGTGTGTGTGTGTGTGTGTGTGTGTGTGTGTGTGTGTGTGTGTGTGTGTGTGCACGCACATATGCATGCATGTGCACGCACACGTCTGCTGCATGTCTGTATGTGCATACACAAATACACAAAGACTGTATGCAATATGCAGATAAACACTGACACAGTTTATGTGAGGACTCTATGTTCTTATGGCATGTAGAAGATGTTTGTGTGTGTGTGTGTGTGTGTGTGTGTGTGTGTGTGTGTGTGTGTGTGTGTGTGTGTGTGTGTGTGTGTGTGTGTGTGTGTGTGTGTGTGTGTGTGTGTGTGTGTGTGTGTGTGTGTGTGTGTGTGTGTGTGTGTGTGTGTGTGTGTGTGTGTGTGTGTGTGTGTGTGTGTGTGTGTGTGTGTGTGTGTGTGTGTGTGCCTTTGCATTCGCACGCTTAGACTAAAGACAGCTGCCTTTAATCTAGTGATGGGAAACTGGCTGCTACCACAATGAGGGCATATGTGACACGTTGCACGAGATTAAAAAAACAACACTTTTAGCAGACAGATTTGCACACATGAAATGCACAAATAAATGTGAGTGTGCGCAATCGTTCAAACACACATTCTCACACAGTGCCATACTCATACCAGTTCATTCTAACATTTACTGCTAATATTGTTACTTGAGTTCGCATAACGTGTATAAAATCATTGCGAAATAGCACACTTCGATCCAACGCCTAACCATCGTGTCAAGGTGAGAGTTCAGCCAGCCGTTGCTGTCTCTAATTTGACCCCTGTCGTTATGCCCTTTCGCCTCCTCAAAATGTCTCATTGTTGGTTGAATGTAAAACCCTTAAAGACCTTCTAGCAATTACAATTACAACGGTCGTAGTAGCATGTCGCATTTAGCAAAGGGCTTCGACGTAGTTGTTATATTTCAACAGCACTCACACATCTGCGCCATCTCTTCTCCGTGTCAGCAGGCTAGCCACAGCAGGAAGACGCCGTCATTTTCCTACATGCTATCACTCACAGAATGGCACACAAAAATCTAGTTTTTTTTCTACTTTTTTGTAATTTTGTGCACCCAGGTATTTGGAAATTACCCAAGAGTTGCAGCAGTTAGCTGTCAGTTTAGCTTGCTGCGGACTGCGATGTGATAGACGCTCAGATGTGTGAACAGGGCAGGAGGAAGGCGAGAGTGATAAGGCCCACATGAGAAGGCAGCATGCAGCAGCAGCAGCAGCAGCAGCAGTACCAGTCAGGCTCTCACAACCAGGCAACCAAACTGGGCAATTGCCTTGGGCCCCCATTCTAAAATGGGCCCTAATGGTAATGACTAGCTCTGTGCAGTACTTGTATTGAAAGGACAGCGATGGCAACCTAACGAGTGTGGAGGCAACTCCTTAAAACAGGGGGCTGTCTCGAGGGCTGTTTACGGCCCTTGAGGCCATCTTATCCGCCCCCCGATATAATTTTAAGTTATTTAAGTATGACATGTTTTGTGAAGAAATCCAGAAGTTACATTTGCAGTACAATCAAGTCCTATTTTCAGGGGACTAAGTGAAGGCGGGGTCTGTTGTAAAGGTGTCTGCCTTCAATACAGGCCTAAAGTGGTTTGTGTTCATAGTACAGCCGTTGGGGGACTTTCTAAAATTTGAAGTGGCCCCTCAAATGAAAAAAGGTTTCTCACCCCTGCCCTTTAAAATCAATAAATGGCCGAAAAGTGCAATGATGCTATTGGAATCTTGAAGGGGGAGGGGGATATCAGTCCCTCTTTGCCTATAGGGCTCACAAATACCTTGAAACGGCCCTGGTATCAGTAGTAACAGCAACAGTGGCAGGCAGCTGGATGGATGGGGGAGCGGATGGATGGATGGTAGGCTATACCAGCTTGCAGATGCAGGAGATAGTGAAGAGAGATAGATAGAGCCAGGAAACTGTTAGCAGGCCACAGAGAGGATGTACGCTGTGCTGAGGGAGCACACATATGCATATGTAGGCACGCACACTCACGCACATGTGGGCACAAAAGTGAATAGGACACACACACACACACACACACACACACACATGTAAACACAGACACAGACACACACAGACACACAGACACACAGACACACACACACACACACACACACACACACACACACACACACACACACACACACACACACACACACACACACACACACAGACACAGACACACACAGACACACACACACACACACACACACACACACACACACACACACACACACACACACACACACACACATGCACGCACACAGACACATGCACGCACAGCCACAATTCATTGAGTTTGAGTCGAGTATCGAGTGAACTAGAGCTGGAG
>NC_085875.1:4175015-4202515 GCF_034702125.1 Engraulis encrasicolus | reverse complement strand
CTGTGTACAGTACAGTACAAACATCCCCACAACACCACCGGCACCAGGACATGGAGCCCTTTTGTGAGGTCTTCTTTTTCTCAAAAGGTCTTTGTCTGGTCTCACTTTTCTAGACTGGAAGACAAGCTAATGAAAATGGATCGTTATCAAATTTTTGGACTCGAAATGCTGAGGCTGATGCTAACTCCTCCTGATCTTACTGTCGGTATTTAACCCCCCTCTCCATCTCCACCCCACCTCACTCCACCCCATCCTGGACCCCCAGTGGCTGGGTGGCCACATTCGTGGTCGTCTGGAGAAGGCCGGATTTCATAGACTGCATGTATCTTAAAACTCAGATGGAATTTCACCCTCTGAAAGTGTCTCGGACTACCATCTTTTTTCAGCCCCTTGTTCTCCTCGATCTTATTTTTTTATTTTTTTATTTTTTTTATCTTCGTAACTGTAACTGTAACTGGACATTATATGGGATACACTCTGCTTTCAATTTCTGCTCATCTCATTTGAGATCTGTTGTCATCCTCCGATGCTCTCTCTCTCTCTCTCTCTCTCTCTCTCTCTCTCTCTCTCTCTCTCTCTCTCTCGCGGAGGGAGTTTTTGATTAAGGTTTGTTGTGAAAGTTCATATCCCTTGTCCTCTGTGGCTTCCCAAGAGCACAAGCTGTTCAGAGGGACAGCAGAGATTGCTGTTGAAGTTCTGTTGAAATGAAATGGGCTGCTTAGTTGAAATGACCTACAAGTACGTAGCTTGGTACCCTAACCTAACCCTAACCTAACCCTAAAGCACAGGTTTGTAGTGTAGCTTCACGGGTTGGCCATATCTGCAGTACACCGACCGAGATACTGGCCTTTGGTGGTTCTTCATAAGTCATTCATAGAAATATATTTTTCACTAATGATGTGCCTGTGCTTGCTTTCATTTTAATTTTCAAGGCACAGGCTTGAGGTCTTAACAAAAAAAAAACAGCAAACCCCACACCAGTCTGAATGGTTTACATGTGTGATCCCTGTATATATCATTTCAAGAGCCTTGTCAGCTTTTTCTTTTCATTGTTTTGCTTCCTATTTTTCTTCTTCTTCTTCTTCTTCTTCTTCTTCTTCTTCTTCTTCTTCTTCTTCTTCTTCTTCTTCCTCTTCATTTCTTCTACATGAGCCTCCCCATAGATTGCTGCCTTGTGATTGAGAATGTGTGTGGTTTCCAGTTGCGAACGTGATAATGGCGTTGCGTGGTTGGCGCGGCTCGAGTTTCCCGATCTGTCAGTCTTCCACGGCCACACCTGCCGCAGCGCTGCCACGGCCGAGCCCGACATGGCTGACCGAGCATGCCACCAGGGTCTGGCGAGGCTGGGGCGGTTCCGGACACAGACGCCAACAAGCCAGAGAGATATGATTTTGAGGCCAGAGCCGTGGGCGCCCCGAAACCACCGCGTGCCTCCCAGGGACCTCTTGTGCTCTCTCATGCTCTCTCTCGCCTTTTCTGTTCCTTCGTTCGTTTGGTTTCAGCCTCCCTCCAGCTGCTCGGCAGACAGTTGAGTTTTAGTTGAAGTTTTAAACAGACTAAGTTGTAAACTCTATTATGTGGACACTTGTGTTTTTTTGGTTTTGTTCTTTTTTTGTAATATTGTTTTGGAACAGTATTGTTTGTTTGGTATGTCTGGTGATTTGGCTGTTTTTTGTTATTGTTTTGTCTTCATTTTTAATTTTTTGTTGTCGTTCGTGTGCAGTCTTGCCTGGCTTTATTTGTGTCCTTTGTCTACATGTTTTGACTTGCCCTGACTTGTCTCATCTTGTTTGATCTATTGTTTGGTCTAGCACTTGTGTCCCCCTTTTTAATTAGAAAGCAGCACATAACCCACATTGTACAATACAGCATGTTGATATAAAGTGAGAAATTCCATTCATGTGTCCACTGACCTAAATGTCAGATAGATTTCCATTCTCCATAGGTGACCTTATGTTTACTCAGTTGCCGGCTGATGTTGCTCACTCAGAAGCGACCTGCAAAGGTCAAAGCTTTGTCATGTGACTCAGTGGTTAGAGCTAGAGACTAGTGGAAAAACCCAGACCTCTGAGAAAGAACTACTACACCTGAAAAAAAAAAAAAAAAAACGAACGGGAGAATGTTGGGTGCAACAGCAATGTGATGCATTTGACTTTGGGACATTATGACATCCTTATGGAAGCAGAAGTAAATAAAACCATTATTCACTTTACAGTGGGGGCAAAAAAAAGTCTGGTCATGTACACTGATCGAACTATGAGTCCAAGGAATTTCCCCAGCATCCCTGAGGTTTTAAACTGAACATTTCCACATGCCAATCAAGACTGGTATGAGACACTGTGATGGGATAACCCCCCAAAAATCCAGATGATAATTATGACCTTTTAAGCATGGTCAACGGATCACGATACTGCGATACTCACGATTATTATTTCATAGGATTTTATATTCCACTTATTGGATATAATTTTATGACTATCTGTATTATTGTTTATTTGTTTACTCTTTATCAACAGTGATATAAACATACCTCTGCCGTATTTAAAATATAAATATGCTTTGCATGTGCTGTATGTCAATACATCTATTTCATAACAGTAATAATATATAGAAGTATTGCACATGGAAGTGTTTACTCTTATATTTTCCTATTTTCCATTTTGTGTCAGCAGCGGTGACTGGATTTGAATCATCTTTTTAAAGGAACAGTCCACCGTACTTCCATAATGAAATGTGTCCTTCTATGAATTGAGACAAGCTGATCCATACCTGTCTAAGCTTTGTGCGTGCTCCGAGTCAGTCAGACACGCTGTTACTCTTGTTAGCGTAGCTATAGGCTCAGCATGGCTGATGGTATTTTGTGGGGCTGAATTTTTCCCTGTTTATTTGCTTATATGACCAGTTACACAAAAGCAAGTTTAGTTATGAAATGTGGCGATTTTCTATACTGTACAAAGGGCACCATTAGGCGTAGTAACACCTTGTGCATGCTTCGACATTGCATTGATACCTTCACTGCAACCCCCCCACCCCCCCTCCCAACTTCTGTAAATACAGCCAACAAGAGTGAACGTAACAATTCGATGTCAAAGCAGATTCCCGCTTCACCGGCTCAGGATTTTATTTGTCTGGCACATGTTAAAAACATTTGTGCTTAGACGGTATATTACTAGTGACAACGACAGGCCTCATATACCCTCATGTACAGCAGTGGTTCTCAACCTTTTTTTCTTAACGAACCCCCTTAGCTGTGCCCAAGACAAGTCGCGCACCCCCAACTTAAGTGTCTACACGTATATGCACACTAAAAAAATATTTTCGTGATTAATTACAATGATTCTTGCTTGATACATTAATTATAACCTTATGACTTTTCATGAGGGCCAAAACCTGTTTTAATTTGGTTTTAATTTGGTTTTGATTTGGTCTAATTATAATGTTCGCTTATAGAATTTTGGTCACAACCTCAACACTAACAAAAATCCGCGCACCCCCTGACATCTCTGGCGCACCCCCAGGGGGTGCCCGCACCCCAGGTTAAGAACCACTGATGTACAGTACAGTAGTGCATTACTAGGGGCTGTAAAAGAGGCATCTCTGTGTACATGTATGTGGTTTGGATTTTAAAGCCTGGTTAAAACACACAAAACCAGCCAAAGCTTTTAGGGGTCCAGTCCCAGGAAAACCACCACTCCTCAACAATGAATATTTTACCCCTGCTCCGGGCATTACCGCACTATACCGAGTGACCACAGGCCCATGTTAAGTGTTCCTGACCAGAGACAGAGGGGCACTTAACAAATGATAATGCCCGGCCATCTATCTCTTGGCCGGGGCCCGCCGACTCAGCCTGAGAGCCCCTTCCGTGGTCAGTGTGGAGACCACTCCACGGCCACTACACAGTTCACGCCCACTGACCCCAGCACAAACCACACTCTCCACCGCACAGTCCACCGCCACCATCCGCCCCGACATGGCCTGCCTGTTTAGTCCGCTGGGCCTTACACCGGCTAGGAAATGGAGGTTGGTTTGGATGGGTGGAGAGGTGAGTGAGAGTTGGAGTGCGTTTTAATATGCGACCTTGCCTCCTCCACTTGCCTCCTCCACTTGCTTCTCGTCATGATGACATCACTGACAACAGCATCATATTTCAATATCTTGCAAAAGCTCAATTGTAAAGTCTTTTTCTCATTTGCAATTGGGATGGTGAATGAAAAACAGTCCCTCAAAAGTTGTTGTGGCGAGGCTGACAGCTGGGAAACTTTATCGTTTTCTCCACGGAGGAGGGGCCAGGAGGCGGGACGAGGAGACAAGCACAAGTGGAGGAGGCAAGGTCACTTATTGGGATGCACCCTTGGAGAGCAGGGCGTCCATCATCGGGCCTGTGACACCTGCCACTCCTATCCCTCGCCCTTTTTTCTCTCTTTGTTTTCGAGAGCTTGTGGTTTGACCTCGGGTCAGGACATACTACTACAGCATATGCATCCTGCCATCCTGCCTGCCTGGCGCCCTGAGGGACAGGGAGGAGGTTGCAAGGTGAGGCCACATTGGGAGGGTCATAGGGTCAAACACTCAACATAGCATACAGTATGATGGTTCGCTGGACTGGCGTAATGTTCTCTAGAACATTGCTATACAGGAAATGGCCAGAGAGTGCATTCAGGGTACACAGTAAATCAGGGTGTCCGCGGGGTTGTAAAAAGTATTAAAAGTTGATAAATTCAAAAGGCAAAATTTAATGGCCTTAAAAGTTGTAAATTTGCTTAAAAGGTATTATTTTTGAAAAATGAGCCATTATTTTTTCTTAGTTGAAGCATTGTGATTAAAAATTAAGAAGTTAGGTGAGACTTTTAGCCCAAAAGGTGTTGTTTTGACTCCCGACCCGCCTGTTTGGTGGGTGGAGTAATTAACCAGTGCTCTCCCTCATTCTCCTCCATGACTGAGATACCCGGAGCATGGTACCGTCCCGCCACACTGCTTCCTTTCGGGCGTCTTTTTGCAAAAAAATGTCTTGTTAAGACTCGCAATGAAGTGCCGTGATGGTTGTAAAAATGATCTAAAGGTAGTGAAAAAAGGTATTAAATGGTAGTAAATTTGACTTCAAATTGGTGTATATACCCTGTAAATGTTGTGGTGTTAATTTAACACTTACAGAGTTCATTTAAATCCAAATTGACTCAAATGAACTCTCTAAATGTTAAATGAGCACTGCAGAATTTACTGTGTAGAGCATGTGCAGTACATACGTTGATGAACAGCTGGTCAGTATGCAAATATCATGAATGTAAATTCATGCCAGGCAAAAGGTTGGTCTTTTTTATTTTAGAAAAAACAATTTCGCCTTTGGTGCTTTAATTTCCATCAAACTGAGTACAGGGTGCACATGAATGAGAATACTGTGTAGCCATCCATTTACCACTGTAGTACAATGACTTTCAAAACTAAATGTCAATGTTGATGGTACTGTAGGAGGATAACCGCAGTGATGTTGTCAGAAGAGTCATAGTGAAGACCTCAATACTATTGAAATCATGTCTGGATTCTAAAACAGTGTTTCCCAACCTTTTTTTTTATCTTGCGTACCCCCTAAGCCTTTTTGTCATACCATGAGTACCCCCTAACTCATGCTCTACATCCCAATGTGACTATGCTCCATACATTTTTTCATTTTTCCAAGTACCCCCTACAGTGTGCTCGCGTACTCCTAGTGGTACACGTACCCCTGGTTGGGAAACACTGTTCTAAAGGCTCAGACAGTTGATTTATTTTACATGTTGGCATGCTATGAAACCATGAACACACTAGTTTGATGACATCCATCAAAAGCCCAGTTCACCATATCATCATCACCACCATCAACATTACATATAGCACATCACAATTACAATACAATAAAGCAATAAAGACTTAAATAAACAACCTCAGTTGTCCTCCATACTGCATACAGTAAGACTGCTATGGGATTGATCCATTGCAGGACTCTATACTATAGTACGTAGTCTGGACACAAGACAGCCACTGATAGCTGCCCTGATTGAATTTGTTGCACATGAGGGACGTGTGCGAATGTGAGGTAATTGCTGACGGGCAGTGTGTTAGTTAGATGGCTGGCCGGCCGGCGGGCGGGCCAGCCTCCTCCATGCACTCAGGTGGTTTCAGATGTCATAGTGCTACTTGGGGTTCCCCAAGGGGGCAGGGGATGGGTGGTGGTAATGGGAGATGGACGTGTCCTATCTGGCGTGCATCGCTCCACATAAATCTAGCGATACGAAGTGTGTCGCCGAGCAGGGGTGTCTTTCAGGAGGGTAACGTGTGAGTGAGTCACCAGGGCCCCATGTATAGGGGGCCCACACACAGTCTAATTTATGAAGATTTACAGTAAGGCTGGGAAGGTCCTTTGGAGCTGATTGTAAATTGGGCCCAACATTTTCTGTTACGCCTCTGTCGCCCCTGAGTGCAGCAGCAAGTCTGTTCAGCTCCATAAGCTGACAGACACCTTAATTTACTTCAGGATTAATTCAAGTTATTCTACTCCACACAAGGTAAAACATGGGGTGTCAGTATTTATTGTAAAGTTAATAAATAAATAAATCCATATAGAGTTCTCACTACATTGTGGAGAGTCAAATTACCCTCCAGTGACAGTGGCGTAAAAAGTCAGTGTAAAATTCTGCAGGTGGGCAGTGTCATTTCTAAACAGACTATACAGCTCTTGATATTTACACAATATTGAGTAGAATTAACTGCCCAAAGAGAAATTTGACACCCAGTTCCCTGGAGGGCAGGAGATGCATGTTGGTAATGAGAGATTGCATCACTCTACATAGTAGGTAAATCTTGTGATAGAAAGTGTACAGAAGGGCCAAAAAGAAGGCCTCATGCTTGATGCAGGACAAAATAGATATGGTGAATTCAGGTAAATTGGGGCACTTTTCTTTTTTTTTCTTTTTTTTACATATAAGCGAATGGCCCAAAGCGGCCAAATTCACCTGAATTCACCCAGGGAGCCATATCGTTCTATCTTCACAATGTCCTGAAACAATACTGTATAGCCATTCTAAATGCACAGGCAACTCCATAGAAGTTTGGAAGAGATACAATCCTCTTTTCCTTTCATTCGTGCCTCTGAAAACGATTCTGTCTAAAAAAACTGGCAAAAATGGTTCTACCCCACAAACTTAGCATATTTACTATAGCTCTCTACAGTGGGAGCATATTCATGCAGATTCACCAACGGTGTGCGAATTAAGTTATTTTGCAAAAAGAAGAGAAGAAATATCAGATCTCAGAAATATCAGAAATATCAAATTGCATATAGTCTCTGTATTGATGGCCTACTCAAACTAAAATGATCGCCACTCATCGCTCAACACTCTTGACTGCTCTTTATGCACTCCCAACAAGTCTACTCTAATAGATAGAAGATGACATCAGTGCCAGCACATGTTTATTGGCTTATACTGTAAGTTCAAGAGAGAGAGAGAGAGAGAGAGACAGAGACAGAGACAGAGAGAGAGAGAGAGAGAGAGACAGAGACAGAGACAGAGAGAGAGAGAGAGAGAGAGAGAGAGGAGAGAGAGAGAGAGAGAGAGAGAGAGAGAGAGAGAGAGAGACAGAGACAGAGAGGAGGGAGAGAGAGAGAGAGAGGGGGAGAGAGAGAGAGAGGAGGGAGAGAGCGTGAGAGAGAGAGAGAGACAGAGAGAGAGAGAGAGAGATAGAGAGAGACAGAGAGAGAGAGAGAGAGACAGAGACAGAGACAGAGACAGAGAGAGAGAGAGAGAGAGAGAGAGAGAGAGAGAGAGAGAGAGAGAGAGAGAGAGAGAGAGAGTATAAAAAGGGAAATAAAGTCAGTCTGCTCTTCATTAAATACAGTAAAGAGGAAACAAGTCTCTGACAAAATTCCCAGTTCATTCGGCGATCAATCTACATTGCATTTTCACAGGGCTTGTAGTAGTCTACAGCAAAGCCAAGGCCAAGCCAAGTTGTAGGCTATCAAGTAGCATCTTATAGTGTGGTGTAGTGTGTAATAGTGTAGTGTAGTGGTACCATGTTATATTGAATGTAGTGAAGAGTAGAGTGGTGTTTTGTAATGTAGTTAGGGACAGTAGTGTAGTGTAGTGAAGCATAGTGTAGCACGGTGTTGTATACTGCAGTGCAGTGTGGTGTAAGGTAAGCTAGTACACAGTATTACATTATTATTACATTACATTGCACTTAGCTGACGCTTTCATTTATTCAAAGCGACTTAGAGTTATTATTTGTCAGGGTATTGGTTACAGTCCCTGGAGCAATGTGGGGTTAGGTGCCTTGCTCAAGGGCACTTCAGCCATGGATGGAGATGTGAGAGGTCAGGGGGGATTCGAACCTGCAACCTCTAGATTGAAAGACCAACTCTCTAACCACTAGGCCACGGCTGCCAACGTAGTGTTGTGTAGTGGAGCGTAGTGTGGTATGGTGTAGTATACTGCTGTGCAGCGTGGTGTAATGTAAAGTACGATCGTGTAGGATACCAAAGAGTATAAGAGGATGGAATAGTGTCTGCAGGCCTTCAGCTGTCTGTGTGGTCCTACCCTCACTGCAGGTGCAGTGGCAGCCCTGCTAAATTGTTCCAGCAGAGGAGGAGGTTGCAGGGAGCATTATGGGTGGATTCCAATATGCGGACCAATGCGGATTCCAATATGCCCTCCTCCCTTGCTCACTTGCCTGCTTGTGATCTCATGATGATGTCACTGATGACAGAAAATTAATTCAATATCTTACAAAAGCTCAATTCTAATGTCATTTTCTCATTTGCAGTCGGGATGGTGAATGAAAAACAGTCCCCCAAAAGTTGTGGCAAGGCTGACAGTGGGAAAACCTTACTGTTTTCTTCACGGAGGCGGGGCCAGGAGGCGGGGCCAGGAGGCGGAGCCAGGAGGCGGGGCCAGGAGGCGGGGCCAGGAGGCGGGGCCAGGAGACGGGGCCAGGAGGCGGGGCCAGGAGGCGGGGCCAGGAGGCGGGGCCAGGAGGCGGGGCCAGGAGGCGGAGCGAGGCCACAAGCACAGGGTGAGGACGGGAGTCTGCATATACTCATGAACGGCGTGACGTTTTCCATGTGCGTTACGCCCATTTGTGGGGGAAAACAACCCATGCAAGTCAATTGGTGATGTTGGGGTTTAATAAACGTAAGATACGGACCTGTAGACTATCGTTGTTCACGCGCAACATGCCGAAAACGTGTTGTGTTGCCGGCTGTTCAAATAATATAGCCAAACAGCCGTGGCTGAAGCATGGAATGTGTTCATTTAGGCTAGCCGATTTAGCATGTAAGTCAATGAGACATTCGGTTTGTTTTCACCCATAAAGGGGCGTAACGCAAATTTAAGAGCAAAGTACCCGGATGGCCGTTCATGAGTATTGGAAGTGCATTAGCACCAAGGGGGTCGCCCCTCTGCTATGCTAACCCCTGATCCCAAACCAGCCAATCAGAGTGTCAGACATGGCATGGCAGGGAGCTCATGGCAGGGAGAGGTGCCCTGAGGCCTGTGGGAGTGGACCACCGAGGGGAGAGGAGAAGTGGGGTGAGAGGAGGATGTGCTTACCGGATATGAGAATAGTGAAGAGGGAGAGGAGAGGTGTTGGAAGAGAAGAGGAGAATGGGGAGAGGTGGAGGAGGAGAAAGGAGAAGAAGGGGATAGAAAAACAGAGAGAGAGAGAGAGAGAGGAGGGGAGAAGAGTTGAATGGTACAGAACAAGAAGGAGAGATGGAGACTGATTCAGAGAGTGCCTGGGAGAAGAATAGGGCAATTCGGCAGAGCAAGTTAGGGGGAGAGGGTCAGCCAACCTGCCAGCAAAACAAAACGCTTCAGAGGTAGCCTTGTCCCCTCTGCCATTAGAGAAATAAACAATATAGCCTCTAAACATAGAGACAGAGATGGAAGTGGAACATTTTATTTTTCTTTTATCATGTTTTTATTGTTTTACCATATCTCTATTTTCTTATATATTTATTTCATTTTATGTACAAAGGTCATATAGATACTATCTTTGTCACTATGTGACTCCATGTCCCTTCAATAGGATGCACAACTTTTTGGTATTGACTGGGTGTCCAGTGTGGAATGCTTGTATATGCGTGTCCTATATGTTTAAGATGTTTTGTCTCGTATGCAGGGCTTGACATTAACTTTTTCACCCACCAGCCACTGTGGCTAATAGTTTCCCTGAGTCACTAGCCATTCAGGTATTCCACAAGCTACACATTTTAAATCGTTTTTGTTTTCTTTATCATGATAGTCTTACCTCAGAAGATGAGGTGCTAAAGCAAGATAAGTGTAAAGCTTTCTACAAGGAAGTATAGAAACTTTCGAGTTACTGGGCTTTTTCTTGAACTTAAATACAAGCAATTGATACACAAGGGGCAAACAGCAGACTACAAGCTACTATGATGCGTGTGTCATACCAAGGAATAAGCTGCCAGCCAAATTGGCTAGTGATACTGAAATTATTACTAGCCACAGCCAAGTTTTACCAGCATTTGGCCGGTTGGCAGGTGCCAGTGTCAAGCCCTGCTCGTATGAGTGGAGATCACTTATCTGCAAACCAAATCTACCTCTGGGTACCAATAAAGTTATCTAATCTAATCTAAGCAGCGGTGTAGTCTACTTTTTTGAAGTGGGTATACTGTATATTCTAGCCCTTTTTGAAGTGGGTATACTGTGTATATTTATGCTATTCTAAACAATGGATCAATCAATTTTAAGAGGGTATACTGAAGCCCCTAAAATTTAGAAGTGGGTATACTCCGTAGACCCATAGACTACACCACTGAATCTAAGGGTGTACACCCCAGTGTAGCAATGGCCATACAACTGTCTAATTCTCATGTTTGACATTCCGCATTTTCCAGCTCTTTGCTTCCACAAAACCTTCAAGTTCTTCAAGCTCACTTAAAAAAAAAATCATTTTCATGTTTTATGTAACAGGACGCATTTTATCCAAAAATGAGTAGTGTACTGTTTATAGCAAGGAAACACACCCATCCTGCTTTCTGAAACATTGATTAGGTATTAAACAGCCTTTTATTAATGTCACATTGGTTACTTGTATACTTCAAAAAAGATCTGTAGTTCCTATTTGAAATTAGACCCAAATGAGGAGGGTGTTCTTTTTCGCCGGGCCTAAATTGACCCGCAGGGTACTACTCTGTATAAAGGCATGGGATTTGAAAGGGCACTTTAAGGGTTAATGGGTGCTAGCTAGCTACTGTCGTTAGGAGCCACGGTCTGGCGCGCTGGGAGCCCTCTGAGCTCTGGAGGAGTGTCCCGTCCCGTCCCAGCCCTCCTGAATAATTCAGAGGGCCACAAGTGTGATCACACACCTCTCAGGAGTGTGGAAACGCATGCATTTGCACCCTCTTGTGGGACGCCACCTCTCTGACCCCCCCCCCCCTCTCTCTCTCATCTTTCAGCCAACCCCCCATCAGTGCCCCCCATCCATCCATCCATCCATCCATCCATCCATTCATCCATTCATCCATCCATCCATTCCTCCATCCATCCATCCAGCCATCTGATCCATATTTCACATAGTATTTCTTCTTATAATAATAATAATAATAATAATAATAATAATAATAATAATAACAATAATAATAATAATAACAATAATAATATATTTACGTATCTCTTCAACCATTCACCCCCTCGCTTATCATACTTATCGGCCTCTTACTTGTTTTCATTTTTTGTGGTTTCATTCTCATTGTTCCGTCTTAACATTTGTCTTTGAAACCCCTTTCTTTGCATGCATGGTAATATACAGTATGAGTATGGTGTTATATACTGATGGTTGGGTGTTTGGTTGACAACTTCTCAAGCGGTCCAATTCTGTAGTCAAAGCTAAATTTGATGATTGCCTGTACCCATCCCATATGCAATATTTGCAGATGGATTTAGCATTTAGGTGCTTCTTTTTTCATGTTGGGATCATACCACTGTGAGTTACGAGCCCTATCTCTGCCATTTCGTGGAGTATTCACGAAAAAAAATAACTTTACGTTATTGCCCGTTTTTCGTGGTTGGGCAACGAAACGCTGCCTATTCATTTGAATTGCCCGACTGCTGCTATGGTTATCCAAGCGTCTGCAGGGGCGGGGAGGGGGTGCTGACAGAACACTGCTGATACACTCGGGACTCACTAATTCGATGCCCTTTCGGTACTTACGCCTTATGTCATACGACCCAAAACCTAAACCTAAACTTAACCTTAACCCTAAACCTAAACCTAAACCTAAACCTAACCTTAACCCTAACCCTAACCCTAACCCTAACCCTAACCTCAACCCTAAACCTAACCCTAACCCTAAATTGCTTGTTTGAAATGTTTGATTACCATGTGACGGTACCGAAAGGGCGTCAAACTAGTGGGTCGCTAGGCAGCAGTCGGGCAATTCAAATGAATAGGCAGCGTTTCGTTGCCCAACCACGAAAAACGGGCAATAACGTGAATGCACCGTGAAAGTTATTGTTTTCGTGAATACTTCACGAAATGAAAGAGATACGGTTGGAGCTACTGACTAAATAAACAAAGGGCTCACTATGTTTACAGTAGACCAGGGGTGTCAAACTCAAATTGACTGAGGGCCAAAATCGAATCTGGAACAAGGTCGCGGGCCGAACCCAACATTTATTTTAAAATCTGGACTTAAATTATGAGTACATGCGCTTCATACTCAGAGTTCAATTTTACACACCCTCTTTCCCATCATATATGATAGCTGAAATGTATCTGCACATCATGTGACACTCCAAATTTCTTGTTCAGTCTTTTTACACCATACATTAAGGTGTATGTGGGCCAAGGCCAACTGTAATACACATTTGAAATTATCTCGCGGGCCGAATAAAATGGCTCCGCGGGCCAGATTTGTCCCCCGGGCCAGAGTTTGACACCCCTGCAGTAGAGTGTCATTTAACATCATCTTTGCCACCTTTTTGCTGTTAAAATGGCTTGTTATTAGTTCTTTGGTAAAAGTAGCGAGGTTGCTTCTTTAGCCTCTGTTGGCAGTTTCGTGTTGAGGTCAGGGTGTTGGGTGGGAAATGGTTAAAACAGTGTAAGAATGGTGTTACTTCCACAGAATGTGTGTCAGCATGTCTGCCTGTGAAATGTGGAAGGTGTGGATGTGAGCTGAGCTTTAGGACACACACACACACACACACACACACACACACACACACACACACACACACACACACACACACACACACACACACACACACACACACACACACACACACACACACCATGTAAAACCCTGATATCTTTCATCAAAAGCCACAATTTACAACTGACAATGGCCTGGACACTTAGCAACTCTACAAGGTTGGCTAGCCTTAAATCTCCAACCACATCTATCTTCTTTGGTGGTACTGGTTTGCACTTGCATTGCACCAAGGTTTAGCACACTGCATAGTGCATCATCCACCCTGTCTGTGTTGGAGTCACATGTGCCAATGTGCGGCTAAACCATGCAGTGAAGACATCGCAGGCTACATCCACCCCTGATGCCAACCTGTCGTCTTTGTCTCTCTGGATATATGTTTGAATTCCTGTCATATAGGCATGGACCCTTAGAAGATACTATGCTCCGCAACAAAAATGCACTTAAAGGCAATGTTAGTCGCTCAACCATTTCCACAGAAACAGTAGCAATAGCAAGAGCAACAGCAACGGTGGCAACAAAACAGTTTACAAACACGACGGCAATGCTTTGCAGCTGCACCGAGCTGCACTGAGGTCAGATCTGAAAGCCACATTAATGTGAAAAAAACCCTGGCATCTCCGCGCAACCCTACCAACTCAAATTATACCCCTAAGCGCCACCCTATATGTACGTGACTGAAGTGTTCAGTTCAACAAATACTTAACGTCAAATGTCCCCAGCAGGGTAGGGTTTGGTCGGGTTGGGTAAGGAGGAAGTACAGCAGCTGTAGCATTAGCCCCCTGGTTGGCCTAGAGTACACGCAAACAGCTGGGCCACAGGTGAGCTTCCTTCCCGCCGTACTGTACACACAGCGAATGCTACAGTAAGGGAGTCATTAGCGGTACAAAGTAACATGTGTGCTGTGAGCGTCAGGAACTGACAGCGAGTCATCCATTAGCCCAGCTATCATGCAAAGGGGTTGCGTAAATGAAAGGCAATTTAAGTCAAGGCAAGAGGGGGTGTACAAGTACTTCTGAACAGGGAGACCAACATGGGAAGTCTGTTTCCCTGTCTTACATAAACAGAAGCTAAGCAGCAGTAGTGAGATAAGATTCCTCTTGCTCCCTTTCTTGCAGTGTTAGAATACACAGTAGAAAGTGAAAAAATAATTCCAGCTGACAAAAATGAGTATGATTTTGTAAAAAGGAGAAAGACATCAATTTTATCTCCATGAATTTCACCTTTACGTCGATATATTTGATCATATATAAAGCACCAAGACCATCCATTTTGCCTTGAGTAATTATATAAGGTAAAGTTTTCTGGATGTAAGCATCTGCTGAGTACATCTGCTATGATACTATCAAGTAATGCCATGTGCCGTATTGGCCCAAATTTAAACAACCCCTTTGTGAAGGGCAGATACAAAAACACTGTTTTATTCTGGCCAACACGATAAATTGTGGTAGAAAGTTTTACAGTTAGGCTACTACTCAGGGCTACATTTCCCAAAAACATTTAAGTAGTACTTAAGCCTAAGTAGTACTTAAGTATGAGGTGCCCCCTAGGCAGTATATTACATCACTAAAAGTTTATATGCTACATACTATAATTTTTTAGCCCTACATACAATATGTTTTCTTGCATATGCAAACAAAATGCTTGCAAAAAGTGCATGTGCAAGATAAAATATTGTATTTATAAACTTTTAGTGATGATTTGAGACCTAGTTCTGATATACTGTTACTGTATATGGGAAACACAGCCCACATCAGATACTGTCTGTGAGAGCATTGAAATGTGGACATAGGGGCCCAGCCATGTGGAATTCTACGGCAGCCATGAGGCCCATTTGTCTTGTCAAGTAGTGTTGATAATACAGGCTAATCAGAGAGAATTTGTAGCATCTGGTAGCTAATTAAGTGTAAGTGAATTAATTGTCTGTATACGTACAAAGAGAAAACAACATATTTCTGAAGTTTTAGAAGAAAAGAAAACTTTTTTTGCCTTTGTAAATCATTTCAATCCAGAAGTACATTTTCAAGAGGGATAACTTAGGTAGGCCTCAATTATATAAACTTCAATCAATCATAACTTTCTTCCTTTATAAAAGGCTTTCAGCATTTGCTTTTATTTCATCACATACCGTATTGGCACGCGCAGTGGCTACCATTCTACAATATTTCCTTTGCAAGACAGACTCACTTTGGGTACAGCAAGCTCTCATTCACCAGCACTGTCTTTATGTCTGTTCCACAGCCTTGTACAGTACCAGCAATACGGCGACTATATTATCCGGGCGAGACTGATTGGACTTGTCACTGAGGGCTGACGGACAGTCCCCCGGCAGCCAACGACCTGTCACCCCTCTGAAGTCGCGTCATCTGTCACCCCCCCCCCCCCACCCCGCCCCCCCCCACCCCTTCCCCCCCCCCCCCCCCCCCCCCCCCCATACCCTACTCCCTCCCTCGGCCTGCTAACTCTGGAGAGGACGTCTTGCTGCCAATCCGTGCACTGGAACCCCTGGGGTCAAATAGAATACATACACTCATAAACAACATATATTATTCATAGGTCAAGTGAAAAGATCCCCCCCCCGCCCTCGCCGTTCACTACAGCCGTGTCAGCAACGGGGCATGTGTTGTCTATTCATGTTCTGCCAAACATTCCACTCTTGCTGCCTGAGTCGACGCTGCTAGTCAGGAGGCAAGACGACATCTTAAATGAATCAAGTAGATAAACAGTACTGTGGAGAGCAGCCATTGAACTGCCTCGCTGTGCAGCGATTGCGTCGTTGTGTTAAAGGGCCTTTGTGTGTCGGCTGTCATAATTCTTAACTGTACAATTGCGTGCGCCGTCGTCGCTCACCCATCGTCTTTTACAGCATCTGATCCATTACAAGGACCCTGGGGACTGGGGAGGGGGGGATCACTCTGCCGATAGACACAGAGAAACGGGTTCCCTTTATAGAATTAGGGCCCATGCTATCATCATGGCTACTATTGCCCTCGCGCTAACAGCCAGTAGGGGAGTGAGGTCCTATGAGAGGTCCTACTGTTGTAGAGTAGCCTACAGTAGAGTAGAGATATTTAATTCGTCCCCAGGGAAATTCAAGGGCATTTTAAAATGGGACACGATTGGGGAGAAAACCAACACAAACAACGACAGACAAACTGAAACGTGGAGGCCAAATTGGAGACGAGTACCAAATGAACCAGTCTTGTGTTTGCCAACATCAGGAACCCCATCTTCTCATCATTTCCTCTTAAATGCAGTGGCCCCATGACCCCGATATTTCGAACGAGCGAGTGAGCGAGCAAGCGAACGGGTGACCATGTGCCAAAAGCCTCCACCCAATTCCGTGGCGGAGTCGCCAGTAAGTGAGTGAGTGGCTAAACGCAGGCAAGCCAACAGGAGGGGACAAAGAGGTCAGTTGTCCAGGGCCCAGAGAGAGAGAGAAGGGGGCCAAGAACTGGGTCCTCATTACATTGTAGGCCTACGTATTGGGCACATGGGCCTTTTTAGATGACTTTGTCCCAGGCCCAGCCAAAGCTGTCAGCGGCCCTGTCTGCATGTTGTACTGTAATGGGCTCTAATGACTTTAATCATATGCAATTAGACATGGAGTCAGGACTCCTGGGGTGACAGTGCAAACCAGCCCTACTTTAGAAGAGGAGTGTACTCTGAAAGGGGACTTGTGTGAAAATATTATACCAAAACAATCTTGTGACATACTGTATGCTGAGAGGGAGAGGGAAATGTATGAAGACAGCTGTGCAGAGTGAAAGTGTGTGTGTGTGTGTGTGCGTGCGTGCGTGCGTGCGTGCGTGTGTGTGTGTGTGTGTGTGTGTGTGCGCGTGCAGGCGCATGTGTGTGTGTGTGTGTGTGTGTGTGTGTGTGTGTGTGTGTGTGTGTGTGTGTGTGTGTGTGTGTTTGCATGCATGCGCGTATGTGTGTGTGCATGCATGTGTGTGAGTGCATGTGTGTGTGCGTGTGTGTGTGTGTGTGTGTGTGTGTGTGTGTGTGTGTGTGTGTGTGTGTGTGTGTGTGTGTGTGTGTGTGTGTGTGCGTGTGTGTGTTTGTGTGCGTGAGAGAGAGAGAGAGAAAGAGAGAGAGAGCGCTGTCTGTTGATTCTATGCTATGATGCCTTTGCCCATGGGAGCCTTGTCTGTCTTCAGTGAAAGACAGTCGTTGAATCCATGAATGACTATATACTGACATATGATACTCAGTTTTCTCGGAAAGCTGGATGGGGATGTTATACATTGGACATACAGAAGCTGTGTTAGTCTCTCTCCACTGCGACACACGTTAGCATTCCTTCATAATATTTCAGGTACGTTAATTTGCTCTAAAAGAATATTTTGTACTTTGTTTATTACTTTGTATTTGTCATTTTAATTATTTCATCTGAATTCCCAGTGCTGGGGGAAAGGTTACGCTTACTACTTTCATTTCGTCCCATCACTGTAACAAATCAACAGACAACATGCAAATATTGTCAATGCACCACCACCACCCCCAACACCCAAACCCCAAGCATCCCCTGTCAGCCTCTCTGCAAAAAAACGTAGGAAAAGTAAAGCCAAGCCCAGCCCAGAATCAGTCATATGAATGTGGCTAATTCACTGTATTTTCTTGGTCGTGCATTAATTTGGAAATGGGGTATTTGCGCAGAGACAGACCACTAGCGCAGCATGACTTCAATTATTTCCACATGGCGAAGAGGCACGACTGATGTCGGCTGTTGATAGTGGGGAAAACTGAGTGTTGTGATCTGGGTAGCGTTTACGACAAAGCTATTCTAGGAAATTTTCCTGAAAAAAAGAGAGAAAAAGACCGTTTTTGTGACTCATCCATCCTGTGGCACAGGAATGGGTAAATGATGTATGACGACTTTAAATACATGGCACTATTTTAAGAGTTGCATTGAAAACAACTCGTCTAGTGGTTTTGCAAAAAAACAAAATGATAAGGACAGCTCTATACATTATATTCTCAGAATATAGTCACACATTGGCTTAATAATGCTGCAAAACCAGTTTGATATGCCGTTCAGTTGAAAGGTGCATATGCGGCTTTTGAAAGGAGGCAGGGAACATACACACATACGTGCTCACCTTGTTGTTTCAAGTACAAGCTTAGCAGAAACACACACAGGGTTCACATTGCATTCAAGGAACAGCAGGTCTGTGGGGGGAGATGGTTTTTGTTGTTATCGAAGCCTGTGAGGCCTGGGAAACAACGCTACCAGGGTGATGCATGATGGGGGCATGGAGGATATGGAGGGTATGAGGTGGGGGCATATAGGGGACCCCTTCCTCCCTACAGCTGCTCTCTGAGCCTAACTGCTCTTAGAGGCACCTGCTGTTACAAACTTCCTGTGTCAAACTCAGAACGACTTCGCCAAAACAAAACAAAAAACACTACAAGGATGGTAGAGCAACATAGCATAGTTCTGCTAGGACATTTGGTATTTTGGTAAATTTCCATTGCTTCCATATCATTGCTATACAAAGATTTGAGAAAAAAAGTTATGAATGTTGCTTTGAACTGGATGGTGATGGAAAATATGTGGCCCCAAAATACATCTACAGTAAATCTGAAATCATCATGATATTCCCACATCATTCCCACACCACTGATGTGGTCAAATGACACAGCACAGAGAAGATATGGAGATAACCAAGAATAATTGGCCCACTTATGGACCGAGCCAATGCTCCCCGTGGCAACGCAATTTCCCCCCTACAACTAAAAAAAAACCCATTGAGAGGCATAAAGATGTCTTCTTTGAAGAAGCCTCTCAAAATGTCTACTGTTGGTAATTTACAGTTTAGTTCCAGGCCGAAGACAGGAACACTGTGTGGTTGTTTACTGCTGGAGGGGGGTTGGAGGATGAACAGAGAGGCACTGGATAGAGAAGAGGCAGGGATAGAGAAAGTGGGGAAGAGAGAGAGAGAGAGAGAGAGAGAGAGAGAGAGAGAGAGAGAGAGAGAGAGAGAGAGAGAGAGAGGTACTATGGTGGGCTGGCAGACCAACGTGCCGCTGCCAATGCTTGTGGAGCCAGGGTTTAGACCACCCAGCTCGATGGCAGGACGTTGGCACCGAATCAGGGTCCATGTCTGCCAGCTTGTGCCCAGAGCGGCGCTGGCGGAGTCTGCCAGAGTAGATGGGGCTGTTTGCCCTCCGCCACAAAAAAGAGCAGCCCCAACCACTCCTGGTGCCCCTGAGTGATACATTGCCGGCCGTGTGTTTAGACAAATAGAAGTGGAGGCTCTGTGTGTGTGTGCTTGTGTGTGTGTGCTTGTGTGTGTGTGTGAGAGAGAGAGAGAGAGAGAGAGAGAGAGAGAGAGAGAGAGAGAGAGAGAGAGAGAGAGAGAGAGAGAGAGAGAGAGAGAGAGAGAGAGAGAGAGAGAGAGATGAATGGGATACAGGGTGCAATGGAATGAGGTATTTTTGGCGAGTGGTTTCCTCAGTGATGTGACATTCCAACGGGTGGAAGAAATATTGCAGAAATGTTATTTAGACATTAAAAAAGTGCCACGGTCCAGTCAACGGCATGAATATTTTCTTTACATTTCCCTCTGTAGGGTGGAAGACTGACTCGCGGCGGGATGCATAACTAAAAATGAACTGCTCACACTCGAGCTCCAGTTTCCATATAAATCTATTTGGGCTATAGTTTATTACTTGGGCGAAGTGCAGAGAAACCCTGCAATGGCCCATCACCTTTACACCACCAGTGTCCTGCAGCTAACATGATGGCTGCGCTGTTCAAATCTACTACAATGAACTACAACAAGAACATTTGCATCCACACTGCACATTCACTTAACATCTTGGAAACATGACAGCAATGTCCATGAAGCTCAATAGGCAGGGGTGGAAGGTAACTAATTAGATTTACTCAAATTATTGTTACTGAGTACTTTTCATGAGTAATTTCTAATTTTCAAAGTCGTTTTTACAATGGGTACTTTTACTTTTAGTCAGGACATTTTGACCCATGTATTTTACATTTTAGCAAGGGCTGGGACATTAATGCATTCATTTCTATTAATTAATCACGTGATAATTAACGCGATTACAGTAAAAAAAAAAATGAATCGCAGTAATAGCTGCATAGTTCGGGATTAGACCAGTGGAGGGCAGTTTTACGCCTGATGGTGAACAGCCTGCTGAAATTTAGAAGAGTTCTCTCTTCTTTTAAAAATCATTAATGTTTTTAGATTACGCTTTATTGTAACTATTCAAAATCCATGTGAAAAAAATTGTGTTTTCACTGTTCTCAAGTCAGATATTTAAATGCGATTTAAATGCGATTAAAATGCAATTAATTCGATTAATTAATTTCAAAGCCTTTAGATTAATGCGATTAAAAATTTTAATGGAGTCCCAGCCCTAATTTTAGCCTAGCCTGAGTACAGAGTACAACCACATTGATAGAGAAAAACTGAAATGTAGGGAAAAAATCTGCCGAAAATAAAGGAAATTGTGTGTTTTCACCATTTTACATAAATAATCTACCTTGGACCAATTCGTCAGGTTTGCCAGGGCATACCAATTCCATGTAGTTGGTTCGACAGCCCATGAGTTCGACCGTACACAGAAGAGCAACTGGCTGATAATAATGTTCATAAATTCAGAGCGTGCGTGGCATCCCTGTTTGTCAAACATTCAGATCTTATCGTCTGGTTTGCCATCTCATTTTTTGCACATAAAGGTGAAAACATTGCTGAGACTTGGTAGGCCTATCTGTTGCTTTCGGCGCGCACACACACACACACACACACACACACACACACACACACACACACACACACACACACACACACACACGCACACACTTATTTTCAAAAGGCCTATCCTGCCATGTTTATTTCGCTAAAAGCCTTGCCATCTTTATGGCCTGTTGTTGTGAACGTGCTCTTCCAAACAGTCTGCTTGCTTGCTAACACAGTCTCCCAGTGGTCGTTTCACTGGCATCACAAAAGAATTTGCTCTTTGTTTATCTTCTCCGATGGGGCCTTGTGCACTTCATCTCGGCACTCTCAGGTTATACACTCCTTTCACAAATTACGTTAGCCTTTAGCTTCTCTCAGCAGTTCAGGCCTTTCTGGTAACGTATCATTTGTCAGCCAGTAGGCTAATTCACTTTGCCAGATAGACTGGGTTATAAGGTACTACTGTAGTCTCGCTCAACTGAAAGGCAGGTCATCAATGAGAAAATTAGGTATTGATATTTTTAAGCATATAGGCTACTGCTATCTTTTTTTAAAACTTTCTTTTCCTGACAATTTTTAATAAGAGAAATCTGACGACCTGCGTTGGAAGCACGTTTGAAATGTTTTAATATAATGGGTATTTCATTTCATTACACACACAACACTTCATGTGCAATGACGTTCGGAATTGTGAATCATTTTTTAAAAATGTCATATAGTGTAACATTATATCCTAGCTTTGGATCAGAGCGGGCGCGCGCGCGTGAGAGAGAGAGAGAGAAAGAGAGAGAGAGAGAGAAAGAGAGAGAGAGAGAGAGAGAGAGAGCTAGCTTGAGGCTGCTACAGCTTCCCTCCATATTTACCTCATCCTGCCTTGTCCCCTGAGAGCGCTACTGTGCAGCGCGCTGAAACACGATTCAGTGAAACGCTGAACTATAAAGCATTTCTTAATGCTGAGAAACGTTTTGCCGGGGCCGGGGCGGATTATATTGAGTTATCCCCCTAAGTAACTGAGTGCAGAGGGAGAGCGTTTGTCCACTCCTTTAGTCCAATTTGCCTCAGTAAACAGTCGAGTCGAATACAGGCAAGAATGATATTACCAATGTAATTGATTGCATGCATCAGAAACGGCTCAAACCTAAACAACGCAGCCGGCTACAGCTGCAGCAGTAGCCCTCTTTTGGCGCTGTGATTGTCTTGTGTTTACAGTGGAGCTACAACAAACTGACCACATGCTGCAGAGTCTGGTCATCGCTCGGCTCGGCTGCAACTCTAAGCAGAGCCACAACAAAAATGGTCTACTACACCCGCCCGCCAGCAAGGTCACACACAGCCCCCGCCTGGCATAGTATAACTGCAGGGAAGATGACAGGCGGGGCGACAAAGGGGTCCGTTGTCCTGGTCCTTGGGTGAGGAGGGGCCCAGAATTAAGTCCTCATTACATTGTATGTAATGGGTGGCAGGCCCATTCAGATGACTTTGTGCTGGGCCTGGCCAAAGCTGTCAGCGGTCCTGTATAATAGCACACATGATTCTGTGTGGCTTTTCTTTTTTGAGTCTAATTCAGGAGCTTACACAAAGCTATTGAAGAAACAGCAAAGCGCTGGGTTGGGTTGTTCTGTTTGGCTTTGCGTCTCCGTGCCCTGCATGGTCCGGGCCTCATATTGTTTGAGTTGAGCGGCACAACACTCAGCTCAGGTGTTTGAGTGATCCGCCTCCGCAGCCCGTTCATCAATGTCATGGCAACGGGGCCACCCGCGGGCCCCCACAGCATCCAAACAGCACGCGGTCTATAAAGAGGACCAGACCTGTCACAAGCAGGGCTGTCACAACCAGGCAAGCAAACTAGGCAATTGCCTAGGGCCCCTAAGTGAAAGGGGGCCCTCTGCTAATGGCTGGCCATGTACTTGTATGTAAATGGCAACAATGACAACTTTGCGAGTGAGGGAAAACTTCCCTAAATTAAATAACCTGAGGAAAAAAAAAAAATCAATGATACTGCTTTCAAAATCTCTCTTGAGGGGGGCCCTCCCCAATAGTTTGAATAGAAAAAGGGGGACCCAAGTTCCTCTTTGCCTACAGTAGGACACCCAAATACCTTGAAACAGACCTGAATCCAACCCCTGCGACCACCCCACCTCCATCGCTGTACTACTACACTCCATACAGTCCATTTGCAAATCATTTATTTTGCCAGCGTTTGCTCTACCCAAGCAACCCTCCCACACACACCCCAAACCCACCCCTCCACAGAACAAAACCACACCCCTGCAGCTGAAACCTCACGTTGCTTGATCAGATTCGGGTCAGGTCTGGAAGCCATTTTGACGCGATAGCTGTAGCGTGCGCCCGCCTATGGGAGGCCTTTTGCACTTTTTGGGGCATTTTATTAAAGTCGGGATGTCATAATAGTGCATGCAGACAGAGAAAGAGAAAAAGAGAGAGAAAGAAAAGAGAGTGGGTGAAAAAAGCTAAACTTCCCTAGTAGTGAAAGATTGCAAAAGGATGTTTGCTAAACAGTGAAGCTTTTAACCTCTGCAATTGTAAACACAGCAGTTTCCTCCCAACAGGAAACATTAATTACTTTGTTTTTCCACACTGTGATAGAGTAATTGTTTTAATGAGTGAGTGAGTGAGTGAGTGGGATTGAACACACACACAAAAAGAAACTAGCATGCGCTATCTGAGAAAATCCCTCTCGGGATACAGCAGCTTCTGCAAAAAGTTTTTTCCCTGTTGTCCGTTTTTTTTCTGATTCAGCAGCTGAGTAAGTGCTAATGCCTCTGCAGTGTTACTGTACTTAAGCCCAGAGTACATATTTCAGCAGTCAGACGTTTACGCTCTTTAAATGCTCTTTTTATTTTTTAATGAGCAGGTATTGACTCGCCCACGCTGTGTGCTGTGTTGAGTCAGAGCCAGGGTCTGTCTGTGTGGAGCTTTAAAGAAGCAACATGAACTCACAGAATTTCGTGAAATGAACATGGCCATTTGGGACACAAAATCTGTAGCCGTTTCTCGGATTTTGACAAAATTCATGGGGTCTCAGAAGTCCTTTCTATGATGTTTGACTGGAGTGGAAAAGATATTTCTAAAAAAAACATTCCTTCACTGACGAATGACACTGACAAATGTTTCTGGTCTTTGTTACCTAGAGTACACCGACGCTGACGCCCCACTTCCATTTCCTAGGTCTATGGTTTGCTGCAGTCTCCTTCTGTCGCCCTCTCAAGCCGCCATCAGCGGTTGGTCCCTGTCCTGTAATGGGGGGTAGACTTCGCTCCCTGTCTTACTCATCCGCAGGATATGTGCCCCCCTTAACAAGTTTTATGTAGCAGGCCAGGGGCCTGCGCCAAAGAGAATGGTTGCTTTCCTGTGTAATTAATTTAAAAAAAAAATTAAAAATCGTTTTAGCGAGTCTTTGGTGGTAGAATTGGTTTGTTCTATGCACAGCTTCCGTAAATTGCTAGAGAGTCTTGTCACTTTCTATAAGAGTAGGGGTGAGGAACTTTTTTCATTTGAAGGGCCACTTCAAATTGTACAGTAAGTCCTCAGAGGGCCGTACTATGGACACAAACCAGGATTTTCCCCTTGCACTTCAGGCCTATATTGAAGGAGGCCACCTTTACAACATACCCCATCTTCACTAGGTTACCTGAAAATACAACTAAATCGTATTGCAAATGTAATTTCTAACATTTCTTTACAAAATATATTTAATGTGAAAAGGCATGTCATTAAAATTATTGCCGGATAAGACAGGCTGTAAAACGGCCTCTGAGTCATCGGTTCCCCACCCATGAGATGGATAGATAGATAGATAGATAGATAGATAGATAGATAGATAGATAGATAGATAGATAGATAGATAGATAGATAGATAGATAGATAGATAGATAGATAGATAGATAGAAAGATAGATAGATAGATAGATAGATAGACAGACAGACAGACAGACAGACAGACAGACAGACAGACAGACAGACAGACAGATAGATAGATAGATAGATAGATAGATAGATAGATAGATAGATAGATAGATAGATAGATAGATAGATAGATAGATAGATAGATGGAATTTCATGGGATTCTGTCAGACCAGGTTGAAGAGCCTCTGCTACAGCTCTGAGATTAGTGGGGGGGTGCAGTAATGACGGCCTGAGATAGAGACAAGCTTGACGAGGAAATGTTTTTCTGCAAGCGTCTGAGACGTGCGTTACTCTTCCAGGGGATTATGGCGATGACGGGTGTGCTTGGGGTGGGATCTAGAAGAAGTAGGTTGTGAATAAAGGCAGACATTTTTGGGGGATGGGTTGGCACGTGTGCGTGTGTGTGTGTGTGTGTGTGTGTGTGTGTGTGTGTGTGTGTGTGTGTGTGTGTGTGTGTGTGTGTGTGTGTGTGTGTGTGTGTGTGTGTGTGTGTGTGTGTGTGTGTGTGTGTGTGTGTTCGGGGGGTTCGAGGGTGCTGCTGATGCCATGCTTTACGTTCACACTTTACTTTCAAAACCTTTTGGCCGATTGCATTCTTTGTTTGTTTGTTTTTTGACCACCAGAGAATCTATCGCAAACAACAAACTGTGTTTTCCCTCATAATCTTAATTATTCATTTCTGGCACGGCTCGCGTCCTCTGGTTGGTGGTTTGGCATGGACGGCTGTAATTTACGGCGTTGTTTACGTTTGTGTGGCGCTTGTTTCACTGACACGGGGTCATGAGTAGGGCGATGGGTGGGGTTGGCGACGGGGGTGAGGGTGGTGTGCTGGGTGGTGTGGGAATGGAGGGTGGTGGTGTGTGGGTGTCATGGTAGGTCTGGAGGTCCTACAGTACAGTAGAGGGGCCTGGTCAGAGTTTCGCTGAGGAAAAGGATGGAGATGGCGATGGGAGTGAGGGACAGGGGCGGTTCCAGACATTTATTCTTGGGGTGGCAAAGGGGTAGCGAAATGTATTTCAGGGGGGCATGCTCCTACACTAAGGGAAAATGATAAACGCTATATAAACGACACACACACTTATGTGATACAGCGAATCCATTAAAGTGAAACCCTGCAACCTAAAGTTCTATGTTTGAAATTATGTCAAGCATTAAGGCTATTGGTCACAATCACGGCTCTTTATTGGGGTGGCAAATCATATTTCTGGGGAGGCAAATGCCACCCCCTGCCACCCCTTAGAACCGCCCCTGAGTGAGGAGGGTGTGGGAACAGAGAGAGGTGGGTGGGGCGGGGCTGATGTCGGTGTGGTGGTAGGGCTGGGCTGGGGGCAGGGGAGAGAGCGTCAGAGAGAGGAAAAGCGTCTCAGTTGACTCGGGGCCCAGGGAGAGTGGGACCCTAGAATTTGGTCCCCATTAGACTGTAATGTAATAACGTACAGTAGCTCCCTTTCTTGATGACTTGTCCTGGGTCTGGCCAAAGCTGTCAGCGGGCGGCCCTGGCTGGAGGTCTTGGCTGGCCTGGTAAGAGTATCATTGACTGAAATGAAGGGGAGGGATAAGAAGGTCAGGTCAGGGCCGAGGCTAGGCATAGGCAGACTAGGCGGTCGCCTAGGGCACCAAATGTCTTGGGGACGCCAAGTTCCACAGAATTAAAACATTAAGCGAAATAAAGCAGTAAGCTTTATATTCACAATTATTATTAATGAGCACTCAGTACACATGTAGGTAGGTCAGCTGTGCTCTATCAGATGTATGGCATTATGTTTACACATGACAATTTCTAATTCCACCAAAAACAAAGAGGGGTGCTCGCCCAGGGCACCAAATTGACTAGAACCGGCCCTGGGTCAGGTCCCTGTGACCTACAGCGTCTTACTCCTGGAGAGGGGGTGGGTGTTTAACAGAAAGGCCCAGCTACTCAGTGATGTGTAAGCTATCAAACGGCATGAGAGCCCTCATTAAAATGCCCCACAGTGGGCCTCGCACTGCAGACACTGTAGCCTACACCAGTGGTTCCCAACCTTTTTCTTCAGGGACCCATGTTTTTACTATTGTAAGCTTTGGTGACCCAACCACGCGAGCACCCGCATGAGACAGAGTCACAAGATGCCCTCTGTTTCCTGCGAAAACTAATTTTAGTTATTTTATTCCTCAATTCGTCTTTGGTCAAATATAGAATAAATGTTTAATGTAGCACTTACAATTTGTTGCTTCTATGCATTTATTAGTTAAATGCTTTGTCTTTTATTCAACATGGGCTATATATATATTTAAAATGAAACCCCTTAAAATCAAGAGGGCTCCGCGACCCCCTGTGGATCTTTGGCGACCCATAAGGTGGGTCCCGACCCATAGGTTGGGAACCACTGTAGCCTACACCCTTGGCCTGGAGCTCCGTGCTCTGTGCTCTAAACTCTCCTCTCCACATCCCACTCCACACTGTAAACTCTCCTCTCCACATCCCACTCCGCACTGTAAACTCTCTCTCCACATCCCACTCCGCACTGTAAACTCTCCTCTCCACATCCCACTCCGCACTGTAAACTCTCCTCTCCACATCCCACTCCGCACTGTAAACTCTCCTCTCCACATCCCACTCCGCACTGTAAACTCTCCTCTCCACATCCCACTCCGCACTGTAAACTCTCCTCTCCACATCCCACT
>NC_085875.1:3797515-3802515 GCF_034702125.1 Engraulis encrasicolus | reverse complement strand
CAGTAGCAAACCAAAGGAGGGGCGTCAACCATGCTGTTTGAGAAATGTTGATTGTTATGATCTTGTTCAGAACAAGTCTCGAGGAGATTTGAAAGTCAATGATAATCAGGCTAATGAATAGTATACTACAGCCGGGCTCCAACTACACGACTATGGTCTCCTAAGGGGCCGTTTTCCCCTCGTTCTTCTTCTGCCCTTTCTGTGGCATTTGGTGACGTTTTGCATAAAATGTGCGCTACCGCCATCTACAGTGCCAAGGGATCTCCATTTATTCCCAACCTAAAACCTTCAAAGGTCTCCTAACCGCAGGTCTCCTAAAGGGGCTTCACATGACATCACATGGATCCATCGCCTAGTAAACCAGCGCCACCCACTGGAGGGATGCCAACATTTTTTGGCTGCGAGTGGTCTGGCCTCGCATCATTTTAGTGGTCTGCCAGGCTTGCCTAGAATCTGGCAAACCAATCACAACACAGAGATTTGTTTCTAGTCAAAGCAGGCAGGGTTTTGAGGGAGTGACGACGAAGCTCGCAACGTTGGGAAAGCACATCAACGAGAAAGATAGCGCTGATTGGTCAGAGCGCCGGCCTATAGGCACAGGCACGGTTTGAAAGACAACGGGTTGTTCTCATCAACAATCTTCGGATGTCAACAATCTTCATCGGGGCCAGACTAAATTACACATCCAATCTCAAATTTAGGATGGTTTATCAGGCTAATGGATCGAGGAAATGCTCTGTCTTGAATCATCTTACTCTACTCTCTTTGGTGAAGTCATACTCACCTTGACCACACCTCCATTTGTCTGGGATTGGTGGCTGCTGGTGCTGCTTCTGTGTGACTGGCCGTGTGTGACGCAGTTCCCCTCCGGCTGGCTAGGGGGCAGTAGGCCTCCGGTGGTGTAGTTCTGCTCCGGTCCTCTGGGGGGCTGTAGATCTCCATACATGGCCACATACTGCAATAGCTTCATCAGCGCAGCACACGAGTCCCAACACACGCGCACACGCAGCACATCACCTGAGCAGCGGACGTCCAACCGAGGCTCAACGAACTGCCGCCAAACACACACACACACAGAGAGACACACACGCATGGATAAATGGTAAATGGACTGCATTCATATAGCGTAGTGTGTGTGTGTGTGTGTGTGTGTGTGTGTGTGTGTGTGTGTGTGTGTGTGTGTGTGTGTGTGTGTACCTGCTCTCCATTGGATTGTTGGCAAGCTGTTCTGATGCGGAGTTCTAGCGTTCCCATTTCGACCACTCGCACATAATCTAGCCAATGAAAACACACCAGTCTTACTGTCCAAAGTTATTTGTGCGTGTATGTAGTTGGAGTGTGTGTGTGTGTGTGTGTGTGTGTGTGTGTGTGTGTGTGTGTGTGTGTGTGTGTGTGTGTGTGTGTGTGTGTGTGTGTGTGTGTGTTCGTGTGTGTGTGTGTGTGTGTGTGTGTGTGTGTGTGTGTGTGTGTGTGTGTGTGTGTGTGTGTGTGTGTGTGTGTGTTGCCATACCTCGAGCTAAATTGACAGACAGTAGAGTGTTCTTCTCTGATAGGTAGAGCGCCACCTCATCGATAATTATCCTGAGAAACACACACATTACATTACACACACACACATTATTTTAAACACACACACACACACACATTTTACAAAAACCCATTACACACACGCACACACACATTTTACAAAAACACATTATACACAGGGTGTGTGTTGGCGCAATGACTCTCACGGACAATGCATTTGCACCAAATCCTGAGTGCTAACACTCCACTATACTAAGTCAGGATTTTCAATATTGCTTACTTTCAGGATGGTCACATTTTTAGGTAGTATTAGTGTATTGAGTGTGTGTATAACAAGTGTGTGAGTGTCTTTGTGTTACCTTACAGTACATGAGTTGAGATCTGACACCAGACTGTGTAAGTGTGTGTATAATGTGTGTGTATATAATGTGTGTGTGTACAGTACGTGTGTGTGTGTGTGTGTGTGTGTGTGTGTGTGTGTGTGTGTGTGTGTGTGTGTGTGTGTGTGTGTGTGTGTGTGAGTGAGTACAATGTGTGTGTGAGTGAGAGAGAGAGAGAGAGAGAGAGAGAGAGAGAGAGAGAGAGAGAGAGAGAGAGAGAGAGAGAGAGAGAGAGAGAGAGAGAGAGAGAGAGAGAATGTGTGTGTATGTACCTCACAGTGGATGAGTTGAGGTCAGACGCCAGGCTGCGTGAAATGCTGAAGGTTTCTACGGTGATCAGAGAGCGCACGGGCATATAGAGCGGCCTGCACACACACACACACACACACACACACACACACACACACACACACACACACACACACACACACACACACACACACACACACACACACACACATCATGCATACATAACACATACAGTTCCAAAAAATGACAACGTATGTGATAGGTGTGTGTGTGTGTGTGTGTGTGTGTGTGTGTGTGTGTGTGTGTGTGTGTGTGTGTGTGTGTGTGTGTACCTGTAGTCCATAGAGCAGTTCCACAGGTGTGTGTGTGTAGTGATGATGGTAGGGGGCGGAGTGTATCCCAGAACTTCTTCCTCTTGAACACTCAGGAAGTCTAAAAGCTAAACAAACACACACACACACACGAATGCACATACATGAGCATGAGGGCGTGCACACACACATACACACATACAGATTTTCTTAAAGGCCAACTTCCGATAAAACTCAGTTTTACTCACTCCTTTCGAAGATCGGACGGTCACCCCAAGTTAAACTCACTTGCAAGGCTCTCATAGCGGTGCGTCAACTCTCCTGGCTGTGTTTCCCGGTGTTTCCCAATTTACATAAATAATGCAGAGAAACGAGCGAATCACGAAAGCCTTTCTGTGTTTCGTCACGTCGAAAGAAGGCGTTGCCCACAAATGTTTATATCGACCCATTTATCTAAAAACATGTCGAGTAATTTTTTTCTGCTTGTTTTCAAAACAAGCAACGTCTGGTGGCCCGAAACATAGCTTAGCTTAGCTATCAGCTGGTTGCTACTCTCAGGTACACACACAGCACAAAGCCTCATACATAAAGCCTGCTCACTCTGGTTGCTCCGTGCCTGCAGCTCGCCTAGGGGTCGCTGTCGAAAGAGCACAGCCCTGAATGGAGCCTGCACGCCTCCGTTGGCGCCCCTATAGTGCAGTACCACCCGGGGAAGTGGCGACTCTGTTTCCCATTACATTCTCTCCAAGAACTGGAGGACTGAGCCAATCAGAGACGCGTTTCTTCGAGAGCAGGAGGAGTGAGCCAATCAGAGACGCATTTCCACGAGAAACACGGAACACTCTCTCGTTTCTCCACAAGCCACCTTGCCAGCTTGCAAAAACGTATTGAAACAAAGCAACCAGAACGTTTTTTAAAACAGGACCAACGCGTAACACATTCAATAACAATTGGGAACACGGCAATATTAATTAAATGACGTTGAGAGGCCATCTTTAAGAAAATGAGGACTCCAGGCTCTTCTATTAGATGATATACTTCTTAATTTAACCTGGTTTACTGAACTTCAACTCCCATTGTCATTGTGACACAGCACTCCACAGGACACAAGTGAACACTGCACACAACGGAATTGCATTTATGCCTCACTCGTGCAAGGGGGCAGCCCCAAATGGCGCCCCAAGGGAGCAATGTAGCGGGACAGTACCATGCTCAGGATACCTCAGTCATGGAGGAGGATGGGGGAGAGCACTGGTTAATTACTCCCCCCACCAACCTGGCGAGTCGGGAGTCGAACTGGCAACCTTTGGGCTACAAGTCTGATGCCCTAACCACTTAACCGTGATTGTCTATATAGAGTATTCTAGAATAGTCACCTGTTGGTACCCGTCCTGTCTATATAGAGTATTCTAGAATAGTCACCTGTTGGTACCAGTCCTGTCTATATAGAGTATTCTAGAATAGTCACCTGTTGGTACCAGTCCTGTCTATATAGAGTATTCTAGATTCTAGAATAGTCACCTGTTGGTACCAGTCCTGTCTATATAGAGTATTCTAGAATAGTCACCTGTTGGTACCAGTCCTGTCTATATAGAGTATTCTAGATTCTAGAATAGTCACCTGTTGGTACCAGTCCTGTCTATATAGAGTATTCTAGATTCTAGAATAGTCACCTGTTGGTACCAGCCCTGCAGTGACGGACTGGGATAGAGAAACGGCCCTGGCATTTTGACCCACAACGCGGCCCCGCGGCCCCAAGACCCCCCACGCGCACACAGACAGAGAGAGAGAGACACACACACACACACACACCACTTCGCGGAAGTTGCAACAACTTGGTGACCGCGCACCACATGAAAACACATTGGTAAACACAAGGTGCATCCTGATCCTACTAGAACTAGGTGCATAGGTGCATCCTAGTCGAAAACGGTGCGTTATAACAAGCGCACTCTGCACTCGTTGGCCCGCCCCACACAGAGAGAAATTGTGACTATTAATAAAATAGTAGGCCTAGTAAACACTGAAGTTTCAGAAACCGACCTTTAAACAACAGGCACCAGGCAAGCATCAACGTGCCTACACACACACACTATAAAATCAATGAACCAACCACTTTTGATGTCCGCTTTGCTCTCGCACCGCTTCTTTACGCAAAAGCCCCTTCTTAACGCTGGACAGTGGCCCAGCTATATGATGACAAGACTATGAGTGGGAGTCAGTCCAACTTCTATGCTAACCAGTCCAGAGCTGAACGCAAAACAACATACCGTAGGCTACATCGATATGGCTACTAAAATGTATTTCAGCAAGACAAGCCACCAATTCGAGAGCCCATTACCAAGTCATGAAGTTAAGAATAAGCTTACAGTACGAATAAGAAAAACTATAACAGCCCCCAGATTACCACAAGCTAAACAGGTTTACAGATCACATCACCTTGGCTAGTAGCGAGACTAGCCACGGACTGGCTTATGACAGTAGAAACGCGACCTTACGTGAAATAAAAAAAAGTGTCACGGCGGACACAAAC